>NC_081408.1:19399352-19581852 GCF_030272615.1 Cryptomeria japonica | reverse complement strand
ATTAAAGATAAGTAGAACAAAACTACACCACGCCTTAGGGAGGCGTGAAAAAATTGAGGATCCTAACAATAATTCTCTTTAGGAATTTTTGGGTAGACTTCCACAAAACTTAGACAAGGTTGTTGTTGATGCATTAAGACAATTAATTAAAAAAAATTGTTATGAAAACACAAGAGTTTCACCCAATCAAAGAGATGTTGTTAGAAGACGAATTGGATCAAGAAATCGTGAGCCACATCTAAAACACTTTTTGGATATGAATCAAACACAATTTTGTGAGAAATTTGTTCAAACCTATCCTCAAATAAGAATTAGTCAAAGGTTTTTTGAAATGACAAAACCCTTTTATGTTAAGATAAATCATGCATGCACTACATGTTGTAGAATTCATATTGAATTTTCCATGCATTATGATATATATTGTCATATATGTTGTACTTTGCACACTAACAATGTTTTGCAGGAATTTGGTATACAAGTACCTCCAAAGTCATCAAGAGATTTTATTTCAATTGTATTATGTCAAAGAGATGATGGTTGCACCTTTTATAAGATTATGTGTTTGAAAGGTTCATGTGCTATGTGTGGTGGTTTGCAAAAGTTGCAAAGATTTATACATTTAGAGAGTACACATGAAATTGGAAAGACACTAGTCTCTTATGGAAAATACAAGTCAATCACATATGGGTTTAAAGATGGAAAAGAGTTGAAGAAATGTGAGTTGGTGAGTTAAGATATACTTGTAGCAGAGTTTATGATTATTTTCGAGGAGAAACTAGTTTATGACTACATAATGCATACACAGAGCGCGGTGGTTGGATGAGAAATTCAAGATATGTAAGGATACATTTCCTCTTGGTACTATAGTCTCTATTGTAGAATTTGTAGAGAATTATATACAACAACTTTAAAATGAAGTGTAATCCCAATATTTTCACTCTAAAAAAGTTACTATTTTTGTACACATAGAATTTATACATGCACATGATAGCACAAAGTAGGATAGAAAGATATAAGAGAATATCACTTCTACATAAGTGATGATCATAGTCATTTG
The DNA here is from genome assembly GCF_030272615.1 of Cryptomeria japonica. NCBI lineage: Eukaryota > Viridiplantae > Streptophyta > Pinopsida > Cupressales > Cupressaceae > Cryptomeria > Cryptomeria japonica. The sequence goes on along the minus strand of NC_081408.1, from coordinate 19,580,795 downwards.
ACAAAGTTTGTGCAAGGATGCTTTCAACTCTATTATGAGAATTTAAGGGAAAGGAATATCAAATACAACCAATGGCGCAACACATAATATGGTCGGATAATTGCACATCATAATTCAAGAATGCAAGGATGTTCTATTGGTTGAGTAGGATGCATGTGAGGATTGGTGTATGAAATTTTTGGAATTTAAGTAAGTCTGGATATGAAAAGGGAGAGCATGATGTGTAGGTGCATGTGTAAAAAGATCCCTTGCTAGAGAAGAACTAAAGTATGAAGGTGGTGCTAAGTTAATATATGCAACAACCATTGTGCAATGGTGTAATTCGACAATGGGACCAAGTAATCAAGGTAATTATACTATTTCTAGATATTTTTGGTTGATACATGAGTTTGATGTTGTAGACTATGTAGATTGTTGTACAGTTATAGGATCGAGTGACTTGCACTCATTTAGAAGCTCATTTGCAAGCTCACCAATTATTTATACTAGAGAGGTTGTATGTTTTTTCTCATTGTGTATGAATTTTTTTTAGGAAGAGTGTGAATCACATGAGTGGGTTGATGGATGATCTTATAGACCTTTAGTTCCCATTGATACATATCAACTTCCCAAACCACTACAGTTGAACCAGATCGAAGTTTATGTAGATTTTGACCATGTATATGACATAGTGCAACTAGGTATTGTGACTTATTACTTATGGGAAAATTTTAACTAATAATATTTCATTTTACATTGTTTGGGGTACTAATTTATCATTTAGTAAAATGTCAGTCATGTGTATGTAGTTATTATTGATGAAAATAATGAAGGCGACATAGATTAAGTTTTGTGTCGTTTTATTGAGGCAAAAATAAAATTGACAACCACAATAATCGATGGAGAGGGTATTGAGTACCCAATAGGGTTTTTTGTTGTAATAGGAACATGGCTTAGAAGGTACCCTATGAAGAAATCTGATCTTTAGTTGTTTGAGGACTTCAAAATGCACAAACATATTTTGCATTACTCTAACCTTCTTGTTGCAACAAATATTCAATTGATTAAATATCATGGTACACCGCTCAATAAGGATTTATGGAAAGTTCACGAGTCTGACCACGAGGCAATACTTGACACAATAAGAGTTAGAACTAATCCACAAGGTTCATTAGATTGATTCTACAAAAAGGTAGAATGATTTTGGAAATTTTGTATATATTCTTGGAAAAAATTTGTATATAGATGGATATGAGCTGATTTGTACCTATTTAGAGTCCAAATTTTGTATATAGATGACCATGAGTTGATTTGTACATATTTAGAGGCCAAATTTTGTATATAGATGACCATAAGCTAATTTTATGTATTTAGAGGCCAAATTTTGTATATAGATGGCCATGACCTGATTAGAAGCCAAATTTTGTATATAGATGGCCATCAGCTGATTTGAAGCTATTTAGAGGCCAAATTGTGTATATAGAGGGCCATGAGCTGATTTGTACCTATTTAGAAGCCAAATTTTATATATAGATGGCTATGAGTTGATTTGTACTGATTTAGGGGCCAAATTTTGTATATATAAATGACCAAATGATTATAAATGCATAAATGAAATTTTGTATCTATGATTATACTTGAAATTAATGCATTATACTTTTGTTAATGTGTAATTCATGCGTTATTATTTTGTCAATGAGTAATTCATGTGTTTTTATTTTGCCAATGTGTAATTCATGTGTTATTCTTCTATCAATATGCAAATTTTGCATGCTTTTGATGATATTTGCATTAACACAAAAATTGAATGTTATGGTGCTTAAGAGATGGTAGTACGACGATAGGGCGTTGAACGTTTAGGCAACTTGGGGACCCAACCAGGACCATTCCTAGTATAAAAATGGCCACCCATACATGCTCGCACTGACAGTTCGTGGATATGACAAATGAAACAAGATTTACCCTATCTTGCAACTTTGCATTGTGCACGACTGACAATATTTGCATCAATAAAAAAAAAATTCCCTAAGAAAATAGATTTATTTCTTCAAAATATGACATAGGTTATTCTAGAGGGGCCTCACGCGACCCTGTGGGATCAAAAAGATCTTTCGTATGTGCCCTAGATCCTAAGAAATAGCTCATCAAAGTTTGAATTTTTTTTGAGCTTAGGACACTCAAGAGATGGCACCATGATGGCAGGGTGTTGAACGTTCCGGTGACCTAGGGACCCAATCAGGACAATGCCTTGCAAAAAATACCCACTCAGACATGCTCGTGCTGATGGTTTGTGGATACGAAAAACAAAATGAGATTTACCCTATCTTGCAACTTTGCATTGCTCTTGATTGACGATATTTGCATCAATAAAAAAATTGTTGCCGTAAGAAAATGACTTATTTTTTCAAAATTTGAGATAGGTTATTGTAGAGGAGCCTCACATGACGTTGTGGGATCAAAAAAATCATTCGTATGTGCCCTGAATTTTGAGAAACAACTCATAAAAGTTTGGAATTTTTTTGAACTTAGTACACTCAAGAGATGTCATTGCGATAATAGGGTGTTGAACGTTCAGGTGACCTAGGGATCCAACTAGGACCATTCCTAGCATAAAAATGCCCACTCAAACATGCTCACATTGACGGTTCATAAATATGACAAATAGAATTAGATTTATCGTATCTTGCATATTTGCATTGCGCTCGACTAACGATATTTACATCAACAGAAAAATTGTTACCCTAGGAAAATGGCTTTTTTCCTTCACAATATGAGATAGGTTATTGTAGAGAGGCCTCACGTGACTCTGTGGGATCAAACATATCATTTGTATGTGCCCCAAATTCTGAGAAACAACCCATAAAATTTTGACAAGTTTTTGAACTTAGGGTACTCAAGAGATCACATAGCGACAGTAGGGCGTTGAACGTTCAGGTGACCTAGGGACCTAACCAGGACCATTCCTAGCATAATAATGTCCACCCAAACATGATTGCGCTAACGGTTCATGGATACAACAAATGAAATGATATTTACCCTATCTTGCAACTTTGCATTAACAGAAAAATTCCTGCCCCAAGAAAATAGCTTTGTTTCTTCAAAATTTGAGATAGGTTATTGTAGAGAGGCCTCGCATGAACCAGTAGGATCAAAAAGATCATTTGTATGTTCCCATATTCCAAGAAACAACCCATCAAAGTTTGACAATTTTTTGAACTTAGGGCACTCAAGAGATGGCACTATGATGGTAGGGTGTTGAGCATTCAGGCAACCTAGGGACCCAACCAGGACCATGCCTAGCATAAAAATTCCCACTTGGATATTCTTGCATTGACAGTTCATCTCTACGATAAATGGAACAAGATTTACTTGATCTTACAACTTTACATTGCATGTAATTGATGATATTTGTTTCAACAGATAAATTGCTTCCCTAAGAAAATGGCTTAGTTTCTTCAACATTTGAGATAGGTTATTGTAGAGGGGACCACGTGATCCTATGGGATCAAACAAATCAATCATATATGCACGGGATTCTAAGAAACAACCCGTCAAAGTTTGACAATTTTTTGAAGTTAGGGCACTTAAGAGATGGTGTCGCAATAGTAGGGTGTTGAATGTTCGAGCAACTTAAGGAACCAAATATGACTATGCCTAGCATACAAATTCCCACCTGAACATGCTCGTGTTGATAGTTCATCGATACGACAAACATAATGATATTGACCCTATCTTGCAACTTTTCATTGCAACTACTAGAAACTTTTGACAACTATTGGCAACTTTTGACAACTATTGGCAACTTTTGACAACTATTGACAACTTTTGAGAACTATTGACAACTTTTCACAACTATTGACAATTTTTAACAACTATTGACAACTTTTGACAACTATTGACAACTTTTGACAACTTTTAACAATTTTTGACAACTTTTCACAACTATTGGTCGAACTTTTGACAGTTATTGACAACTTTTGATCTCAATGATCATAAAATTTGGTGAAGTTGCCCAATGCAACCAAATTCAACACTTGGAATTTAGATAATACCAATTTTTATTCATAAGATTCATTGAATTTCAATATCATTAATCCATAACATGCTAAATTGTTCAAAACTTAACCATTCATTGAATATACATTGTTCAAAAGTTGTTCAAAACATAACCATTCTTTTTCAAATTAATATAATTTGTTCATAACTTAAAAATTCTTAATATGATCAAGTATGGAGGTATTCACACAATGAACAAATTAGATCTAATATCAGCTCAATGAGGCTGATTTGTTTTTCCTACCATCACGTTTTTCCTTCGTGGGTGAAAGTGGGAACCATTATTGTGAACTCACCCTGTAGAATAAAAGTTTTACAAAAATGTGGCACATGTACCAACTCAACAAAATGAACAAAAATGACATAAGTGCCAACTCAATAAAATGTACATAAATGACATATGTACCAAATCAATACAAGTTCTACAAAACTATGACATATGTCATCTCAAGATCGATATACAATGACCACAACTAACAATACATAACTCTAAAAAATACTACAATTGTGGTGGGTCATCAATATAAAGCCACTTTGAATTACTACATGGCTCTGTAGATGCTTGCAAAAGAACAATTCAAACAACATGTTAGATTACTTATGTCAATATTAATTTATAGTTGTCAAATTAACATCAAAATAGCTATATTGTATTATTATTTCTCTACAATTGAATTGTTGATTACCTCATGTTGTGGTTTTTTTTTCTTAAATTCATTATGAAAATGATGGTCCCCTTTGACAATTAGAAGTCCTACCAAATCGGTGAGGTACAAGATTCGTGTTATGTTCATATCGCGAAGGGGGATACACCAGTTAAAATACAATTGATACAAGTCAACATATCTGTGTGTGTGTGTGTGTGTGTGTGTGTGTGTGTGTACATAGTTGACAAATAAATATAAACTATAAATATATCTACTTCTATCTAAACGAATATTTATAATATAGAATAAATGTGTACAGGAGGCTCTGATGGTTCTCCTGTTGTCGTAGGAGGGGTCATCATTGATGAAATAGGTATCGATGTTCCCTATATGTAAAATGATAATATTGCAATACAATGAATGTACATGTGCATATAATCATGAAATTGAGAAAATAAAACAAAACATATACCTCTTGCATCTCTTCTTCCAATGCATCATCAGATGCATTCATCATTGTTGTAAATGATCTTAGTCGTTGTTGTACATGTACAAGACAAAAGATGTTAGAATCGATCAATCTAGATGAATGTGTATAATCATAATAATTTGAAAAAACAAAATCTAAATCATGCTACAATAACTAGTGTAAGATCTTAAATTTATTATATCTTAATTAAAATTGTGTTCAAATACCTTTTTCCGATTAGGCATTCTAAAGAATGACCTTTGCAAAGTAGAAATCTTAGCCACATGTGACATACCCTAAAAGAGTAACATAATTAATATACACAAACATATAATGTTAGCTTAAAGTATTAGAAAGTTAATATACATTATAAAACATTAATTTAAGTTCAAGGTCTTATTCTATTTTGACATGCATTGTAATTTTTTAACCTTTGATGAAGATATAGGTGCAAGAGTTGTGGTGGATGATGTACCAAAATTTTCTACATCCTAAAATGCATAATATTTGTATTAGTTTAATTTGAACTATAATTAAAAATATTTATATTTGAAAATTTAAAATATTTAATAAAAATATTATAAATTCAAAGCAACACACTTGACTAGAAAAGACCTAGTGCATTAGATCATCTGTGAGGGCGATTTCATTTGTTCCACCACCCTCACAACTAGCCCCAAAATGTGTGCACTCATGGTAGCTCGAAGCATCTGCAGGTGCAATGGTATCTACCTCATAGAATACATCATAGCAGGTGATACACCGTGACCACTAGGCACGCTAGAAGTAGGCGGTCTAGCCACAACACCATCGTCTACTGCTGCACCATTGTGTGCTCCTGCACCATCATCTGGGCCAAGAGGATGTGATAATTGTGTCCCATGCTAGATGATGGTGTTAGTCAGTGTAGCAACTTCTTGAAGAGTCTCCATCTCTATAGACTCCTTCAGGGATACAAGGATCGTTACATGCACAAAGGGTTTCACAACTAGTGGAACCTGATTTTGGGGGTTATGTACCCATCGAGACCCTAGTCTATCTTGGGCAGAGCCTCTACCTCTACCCTATAACTCCTTCATATAAAAATAATTAGGATCAATCTCATTTAGGATGAACTTGTAGTATAATTTTCCCAAAAAATATAAAGGCACCTCAAGGTTATTACAAGGAGGTTGGTCAAAGACCATCCACCACCTATCCCAAAATTGTGTTTTCTTGGCCACGTGATTGCACTAATGTATGCGAAACCTCTGTGAATTAAGAGGTAGGGTCTCCTGGGTTCAAGGATCAATGAAAGGAGCATATATTTGTGATTTTCTTATTTCTTTATTTTTTACTGCATCATATGAGAGACCTTGTCCATAATAGTTGTGACATGAGTTTCTATATGCATCCAATTCAGTGACTTGTTTTAAAACTTTGTCAACACTATCTACCATTGTTTCTAGGGCTTGGGAAAGGTCTAAATGGTGTTGGTGTTTTGATGCTTCCAGTTTAGACACTAGGTTGCAAATGGTTAGTCTATTTTGTGCCAGTTCACCTAGTAAATCCTCCTATGTGGTTTGGGAATGGTTTATTAGAGGATTAGGAGGATTACAGGACATATTTTGCTGAGGGGGACTATTTTGTTGAGCATTTGATATCAAAATTACAAAATAAAATAAAATAAATAAAAAACTAAATAACTATAGTGAAATTCGAAATAGAAAACAATAAAAATGCATTAATGAATTGTAAACTCACCTCACCGACGATGTGGCATTTTGATTTGGCTTATAGGGCTGAAATCATGATCGGGTTTCATGCATTGTAGCTTGGTTGTTTGCCATTTTTGGTGGAGTCCACGGATAGAATGGTCCCAAACACTTTTTTTAAAAAAATTATAAAAAGAAAAACACAATTGAGTTATTAAAACTAAAAAATGTGACCGGGTTAATAATAATATTAATAACTTGATCGGGTTATGGTTTCGATTTTCCTAATCGTAACCCGATCGAGTTATTTTATTTTTCAAATAACCTAATCGGGTTATGTTTATTTTTGGTGTTTTTTAGATGGTGGTCACTTTTTTGTTCACCATCTTCGTGCACTTACCCCTAATAGAAAGAGTCCATACACATCATGAATTGTTGATCCAACCACTGAGACCTATGGATATGCCTTGCATAATTGTAAAAATCTAAAATAGCATTGAATTCTCTTGTAGCCAACTAACATCTAGAACCTTCACCTCCACTTTTAAATTGTATTTCACCATTTAATACCTCTTTCTCTCAACAATTTTATTTCTAAATTCATGGTCATTGCTCTCGTGAAGGCATGATACGAACTTTGACAAACAACCATATTATAAACACTTTTTATTTAAACAATCATTTTATAGAAAAATCAACCATCATCTCTAACACATAAAAAAAAAATCTTTAACAAGTCCCTGGATGACTTCAGAAGTTGCATTGCATCACACTCTTGCAAGATTTGGCCAATATGCAAAGTAGAATGATTAATATAGCATAATAGTTCATGATACATTGAAGACTCCACATGGTAAACTTACAATAATTATTAGGAATTTTAAGGGGTACACAATAACACGGCTAACAAGAATGAAAAGCCCCTTGTGAGATTTACAAAGTTGGATCTATTTTACAAAATTGTTTGTACAAATACAATATTTTTTAACTCCAACTCCAAGAAATATTTAAGATACTGTGTGTTGTTTTTATTGTCAATTCTTAACTTTAAAACATCCTTTACAGTGGGTGTACCAATAGAGTTATAGTACAAGAATTGTTGAATTTTGAGTTATAGTACAAGAATTGTTGAATTTCATCTTTTACGTTATTGGTTAGCTTCTTATGAACAAATGGGGGCCTCCCACTAAGAAACCATGTATCATTTTAAAGAGGAATATCAAATCTTTCTCTTCTTGCAAGTACTCTAGATAATATTTTATTATTTAGGTTCAAATCAACACAAGCTTATCTCAAAAAACAAGTCTTTCTTAAATGATGGCTTACACTTTACGTTTACATGTATCCTCACCTTTGCTAGCAATTGTAGAAAAAGTTGACATTGTTCGGTCAATGTCTTATTGCTAAAGTATTCACTGAAAAGTTGCGTAGACCACACACAAATGGTTCATGTTGACCTCTTTCCTTCAAAATTCTCAATGATGTTCCCATCAATATCAAGTAACCATTTTGGGGCTCTTGAAGGTCTTGGATTTGGAATTTCTCTTTCTTCCTCACAAAGGTCTTCATTTCTCATGTTATTTGGTAATTGTAAGAGGTTAAATATGGGTATTCACTAGTTTAGTGATGTAAACAAGGAATTATCCCACTTCTCACTCTCATTAAATTAAAGAGGGATGAAGCCAATATATTCAATCCCAAGTGTTTGAAAGGGGTTGAATGTTGTCTGGCTTCTATATTTGGCTTTTTGTTTGAGTTGAAAATGACCTATGGAAAGATGTAGATTGAATGCGATATCTATAGCTAAAGATGCAAAATTGATAGATATTAACATGTGTAGATAGTCTCAAATCAAATTTGTAGACATAAGTACAAATCTATAAAGAGGAATTAGAGAGGAAATTATGTCTGAAATATGGGCTCAAAAGTGCAGGACACCACTGTCCTCAAAGTGTCACATGCAAGAAATGATGCCAACATTCCATACCCTAGGTCCCTATTCGGGGCTAAGTTTGATGGAGCAAGGTGCCTTGGGCACCCCTCTTCTGGGAGCATGTCACCTTGGGTGCCCCAATCCCACTAATTCAGCCCCAAATTTAAACCACTCAATGGTTAGCTTGTTTAAGAAGGAATTATCTTCCTGTGTTGGATTGCTTTGCGTTTTACACCTCGAAATGCTACCTAGGGTGAGGTACATAAGAAATTTATCCTCCCTCATTCTGAGATCTATTTAATCTATCGAATTCAAGAGACATCCTACATCAAGAATTCAAGAATTAAAGTATCCAAGGTCTTCTTCTAGCATTGTGGCAAGCTTCAACAACCTTCATGCAAGCATGTGTTCATGATTTTCCTTTTAAGTCTCGTTAAGTCATGTTATTGCATCAAATTTTCTGATCACACTCAAATAGCATAACATCAACAAGGTATAAGACATCTCAATTCTCAGATCTAGCCTCTGTTACATATCAACATGCTTTCCTTTTCAATTCAATTTCATAGTTAATTCCAAAACTAGGGTTTGACTTAGGCAAACCCCTTTCTACCCAACATTTTTCTCTTTTATGTTGTGGAGGAATAGGTGGTGCACCTATAGAGACAAGTGCATATAAATCAACCATACAAACTAGAACTCCAAGCACCAAATAACTATATAAATACAAACTAGAATTTATGAATTGTTTGGGAAAAACATATGTAAACCCATGAGATATATGAAACCCAAATAAATTACCAGGATAAATGGGTTCAAATTCCAATTCCCCTATTTTTTAATGATCTTCTCGACTATTTTTAGCATATTTCTTATGTAGCTTACAATGTAATAACTTGTCGTGTTTAACTACCCAAACTAGGGCACCTGAATTTTTCCTCATTCTAACCTTAAAAGATGCTCCATGACAAGTAGACCAACCTATCATAATGTTGGTCAAGATTCCAAAGAAACCTTTCTCTTACATTCTCTTACATGTCATAGAACCTATCATATGTAACTCCCTTTATGATGATCTTAGAAACACCACAAGATGTTGAAACATGGCCAAACCATGCTACATCAAAGTGGGATTCCTAGATCTTCTCATGATAAGATATATTTCAATAAAATAGAACATCTAGTAAGCTTCCAAGTGGGATTCCAACTCCCCAACAAAAAAGAAAAGCACTTGAATATGAAATAGCAAGAACATACAAAAAGTATTAGAACATGAACATTATGAATGCGAGGTTGAGACACTTTTTCCCAACATACCTCACTAAGGCACATAGAAAAATTTAATACTTTGATATCGCATGTTTAAACATGTGAAGAATAAAACCCTCAAATTAAATTATGATCATGGACACAATAAATAAAAGTGTTGTGATATTATTTTTCCAAGTAAATAATAATAATGCATAGATATATGTAAAAAATAAAATAAGAGAATGATTATATATTAAATTTATGATGTCATTTCAAGGTGGAATCCTCAAAAAAATGATATTTAAAATTGTGATATTTTGCCAAGATCAAGAGGCAATGGAAAGCACAAATAAGAGAGAACAAAATAGATGATAGAAATAAACTGTATTCTATCAAGATGAAAATACTGATCAACTGGATCATCAAGCGTTACATACAATGAATATGAGCCTGCTTATATAGGCAAGGCTATATGGATATGTGAGCACACAAACATGACATGTGGCTCAATAAGAAACAAGGGTAGGTAGGAAATAGGTGTGGGTAGGTAGGAGAAACAATATAATATTCCACATGAGGTGGATCACCCATTGAATGTGGAGTGTAACAACAAGATCACACCATAAAAGGTGGAATTTCTCCTACACACACTATCCCAATGTGGCACAAACACCCAAGTGTCTCATACCCAAACTACTATGAAATGCATGTACCTAAGTAAGCTTAAGTAAGGTGTAATAATATCTAAGATGAATAATTATTTACACCAACAAAAATTCATCCCTTTTTATATCCAACTACTATTACATACATGTGAAGCTATTGCTTTATTCTAACTAATAACAAGGTCACTTACAAATCTTATGCACCAAAGTTCTTATGATAAAGGAGGTTCTTGACACTTCACTTTGATACCAAATTATGTAAAATTCCATCTTTGTATCAAAACTCATTTTATTCAATATTGAAAGGAAATACATATAGAATTACATAGTTGCTCGTAATTTTATAAAATTGGAAGAACGCTTCACCTAATCCCACCTATTCCTTAACTAACAACCTAATAATAAAATATTCTCTTACTCAAAACATATTTTAATAATACTATTATTTAAACCCATTTGATTTTGAGCTCCAACAATTATTTAATTAAACTATTAAACACCACATTTATAAATATACAACACCTAAAATAATAACACCTATTGCAAACTAAAGTATAACACAACTCAATACATTACAAAACTAAAATTTTCCAAAACACAGTTTAACTAAACCTCCCCAAAAAGAAACTTTCTATGTTGAGTTACCATTGCTAGCACTTTTTCTTGTTGTGGGAGTGCTTTCTTCACGCTCTCCCTCTCCATACATCTCTTCATCCATGCAAAAATGCTTGGAAATTTTTCTCTAGCCATAATCTTAAAATTTCCAATAATTTCGTATGCATGAAGCCAACATATTTGTGGGGCTAGTGCAATATCTACTATTCCAAAATTGTTTCCCCCAAAATAATCTTTTCCTTTGAAAGTTTCTTCTAGTATTGCTAAACCTTCTATAAATTCTCTCTTTCCTTGTTCTTGTTCTTCTCCTTTTTTCAATGCTATACTCCTTCCTTCTGAATTAAAAATCTGAAAATAAATAAATATTATTATTAATACATATTAAAAATGTAGATAAATTTAAAAGAATACTATAAAAGAAAAAATGCAATATTTTTAAATTGAAAAGCACTATAAATTGATTTATTTCTTGTTTTTGGATTAGATTGCGTATAAGTTTTTGAATCAACGTTTTGGATCACACTCCATGATCCATCATTGTGATCCGTGTCTCTTAGCTCTCTAGTATCCTAATGATTTGAAGCTTGGTGATCCATCATCATGATCCGTTTCTCTTAGCTCTCTACTATCCTGATGATAGATCATGGAGTGTGATCCAAAATATTGATTCAAAAACTAATACGCAATCTAATCCAGAAAACAAGAAACAAATCTAATTATGGATTGTGGAAATCTGATATCATCTAGAATGCAATATTATAACACATCCAATTAGCAAAAGTCAAACATCACAGTAGTAAAATGAAAGATACAATATACTTTAAAGACAACTAATGAGCTACTAAAATTTATCATATCGTAATGTGAAACATAAAATGAAGCGAAGAATCACTTTCAATTTATTGGTGAAGTTGAATAGTCACATACGTTCTTTTCTATAAAATCTACCCAGAATCGAGCCATAGCTCGATCATATAAATCAGATAGTTCGAAGAATCAACATATTACAATATAATGGAAGAATCAATCACAGGCCTGCCATTGTGAATAAGAACAGGTACCTTCTTATGCACAGGATTCATTCCAGCAACAGGGGGCTCTTTTTAGACAACAGATCTTCTTCTATAAACTCATATTTGATGCCCTTTTCTTCAAGCCCAATCAAGACTCTGAGACTATATGGGCTGGCCCAGAAGCCAAGAAGCTTAACCTCATCTTCATTGCCCATCTTCACCTATTTCTTCTTCAATCTCACTCAAGTTTGTATGCAGGAGAAGAGCAAATATCTGCTGCATTTATAGTAGTTTTGGACTCTCAGTTTGCTTCGTTGCTAAGAAAAAGTTGGTCAACGTGAACTGTATGACACTTTTATTTGTCTAAATTCATGACTGTATTAGAAGAGCAGTAATACAATCAAACTTTAACAACACCTTAGAAATTTAATGTTATATTTAATGTCGGATAATAAACAACATACTAGGGTTTTAATTAAAATAATCTTACAATAAATCATTATTATTATACACAATGTGCCAGTTGTTTATGCTCTTATATCTAATTACAGAAAACAGAAGATCGTTGCCTTTTATGATTCCCGCTTCTCCTTATTCGCTGGAATAAAGTACTCTCATATATTCGTTAAGTATGGTTATTTTTATAATTAATATAATTGAGCAATAAGTCAAACAAGAGATGAAAATGACATCTAGACAATTAAGTATTCGATGTTGTTAGTCTGATATTTAAGTCTTCTTCTTTTAATCCTCATTATTTTTTAAGTTGTGAGCAAGTTTGGGTTAAATATTGATTATGAATAAGTCAAACAAGTGATTATGAATGCAATTGTTTACATATGACAGTTGTTTTGCATACTATTTCACATCATCATGTAAGAATTAATACATTGATTATTTTCTATTTATTGTTGTTAGTTATAATTTGATTCCTTGGCATTAAGGTAACTTAAGTAAGAGGCAATTAAAATATATAAAGCGAGGTTTAAAAAATATGTCTCTCCAAACTTGTTCGAGTTGGCTTGCCTAAAATTGGAGGAATGGAAAGAGGGCTTGACATTATTACCATGGAAGGAATCAAAAAAAGACGAGAAAAACTTGAAATGTGGAACATCCATTTTTTATTTAGTTGGAATTCACAAAATTTTACCCATTAAAAATATGTTAATGAGTGTAAAACATTTGGGGAGTGGTGGATGCTAAGTTCTTGGATCAATGACTAAGTTTGCATAGGAAACATACAAGACGATGGAAAGAATCTTAGTATTCCCTTTGTAATCGTAATGGCACACTCACCATTGTGCCATCCATTGCAAAGCCCTTCCCCTTCATTAGAGATGTCTTCTTCTACATGATCATTGTGGCCACAATGTTTATGTCTATATTATCAATCTTGTGCTCTCCTACCTAATCTTGTGCTCTTCTACCTAATCTTTGTCCGTATGGTATTTAGGATCTGGATCATGTTGAGAAAATCAATCAATACAATAATTTTACAATTATGATAAGTGGTAAACAACTTGACTATATGGAGGAAGCTATCATCAATTTACATCTATTCAAGAATGTTAGAAGGGGAATTTTAGTAAGATGTTGTAGTCACAAACATTTTTGTTTGGGTGAGATGAACTTTGACACATTTGGATTCATTTTTCGAAACAAAATATTTATTGTAATTGTAAACTAGAAGCATGATTAATGATCTTTCAGCTTTCACCTAAATTTGGAGACATTGCCATCATTTCTTGAGACACATGATTATAGTTTTATTTGATATCACATTTGGATACACTTCAACTACTATAATGCATGAGAATTTAATTATTCATTACTAATATAGATAGATAGAAAGAGGGATAAATGAATAGAGAAAGGAGGAAAGCGAGAAAGAGAGATGAAAGGATAGAGAGACATAGAGAGAAATAGAAATAGAGAGTATGTGCATGGAAATGGATAAACAAAAGGGAGTCTTAAGAGGCCACTTTTTTTAAATAAATTAGGAAAAAAATTTCTTGGATGAGAAATTAAAGATATCTATGTTCAAAATTTGAAGATGCAACAAGAACAAGAGTCATAGTGCTTTGAATTTGCTTTCTAAAACTTATTTTTTTAAGCGGTGGATATTAAGGGGTTCAAATAAGGGGGGCACACAAAGTGCTCTTATTTCTGTCAAAAAAATATATCATAATTTTCTGGTGTGCTCCCCCTAAAATGTTAACCTTTTTTCATATTTCAAAAATTGTTTTGGTAAAAAAATTAGCTAATACCATGTAGCTTATGCATGACCTTTTGATTAATTTTTTATGAATGTATTTGATTTTTTACCAATTTTCAAAGTGGACACATCTTAAAAAATAAAACATTAAAAGTTTGGCCCCTTAATCTTTTTGGAAACTAATTAAAAAAAAGTTTGATTATGTAGAATAGAGTCTAGCATACTATATTTTATAAAAGGTTTTAATGGCTTCTACAACCTGTCACACCTCCACCTCTTCAGTTAGACTCTGCCTTGCATCACACTTCCATGCCAAACACTTGGCACATTCACAACTGCTCATCCCTGCAAGTAAAGACAAAATTAACAATCATTTTCCTAGTCAGGTTATAACAAAGCTTGCCTAGGAAATGATAGCAAGTTGCTACCCAACAACTTCCGGGCCATTCCAAAAATAATATACACTGTACAAGGGTTCCATGACTTGAATCCCAAGGGTCATTGAGAAAAAATCAAGGGATTTCAAGTTGGAACCATGACTGGGCTCTTGAACCCTTGCTCAGACCGAGAGCAACACAATAAGAGATAATTTGTAAACACACTTCAAAATTGCACTAAGGAAAGATTTAAACACCTCTTGAGCAATAAAATATATACACTAAACCACCATGAAATAACATTAGCAAGGTCAATCCATTTGGTAGGACTGCTGCTACAAAAATGACAAAATCCAAGGCAAAATCTGGAAATTGTCTTCAAATTCTATTCAAACTTGCTCAAAGATATTGCAACCCGTGTACAATAATTCTCAGAGAATTTTATATGCCATTTTGGTCATAACCAACTCTTCATCGGTTGCCTAACCACCGATTTGCTCAAAAATGCAAAGTTGCTCAAAAAGTTGCAAAAAGTTGTCAAGCAACAATGACAACTTTTGCTCAAATGTGCATTTTTGTCTTTTATGTCTTTCTACTCATACTAAACCTCCTAGGATGACTCCCTAACATCAAAATGACATTCCTAAATGCCTAATGAGGCTTTACAATACATTTTACATTATAATGCAAATTTATGCCATTTTAGGCTTACAAGGGCTCATTGGCCAAATTTGAGAAAAACGCACAACCTTTGTGACAATCACCCTTCAAATGACTATCAAACACATGTGGACCTCCAAGTAATCCATTATTCAAACATTGATCCAAAATAAGGACTATCACACCAAAATCTGGAAAATACATCAACAAAATGGTTAAAAGCTAGGTGCTCCTACACCATACTCCCCCAATGAGAAAGAAGTCAAGTGACTCTTTTAGGAAACAAAGAGAGAGGAATGACAAGCTTAGAGAAATCTGCTTCAGGTACCCAAGTAGCCTCAAATGCTAGAAGTTGTTTCCATTTGACCAAATGTTCCATATAGGCGGTGTGCCTTGTCTTCTTGAGAATCCTAGAATCCAATACTTGCTCGGATTGTGGCATGGTTGCAGGTGGAAAGGGCAGGTTTGAAAGTGCTTCCTCTGGAAGTGTGCCCTTATACTGCACCAAATCTACTACATTAAATATAGGAGATAAAGCCATGTCTCTAGGTAGGTCAAGTTTACTAGGGACACCTTTCTGAAGCCTTTCTTTGTCCAAATGAACTATGACCAAGTCCCCAACAACAAATTGTATATCCTCTCTCTTTTCATCTACTTTATATTTGATCCTTTGAGAGGTGTCTAGTAATACTTGTCTAACTTGTTCATGAATCTCTTGCATGGATTGAGCCATGTACATAGCATGTCCACTCCGTTGTCCCATCTTCCCAACATCTCTGAGCTCCAACACACCTCTGGGATGAAGGCCATAAACTATCTCAAAAGGGCTCTTACCGTTTGATCTATTCATACTATCATTGTAAGAAAACTTAGCTTGATGGATGATCTAATCCTAAGCTTGTCAATACTCCTTTGTGGCTAGCTGCGTGAGTTATTTTGACTTCAAAAGACCCTCGGAATCCTATGTGGCTAGCCACATGAGTTATTCTGACTTCAAAAGAAACCTGGATAGAGCCTTGCTCCTAACAAGCTTTTAGGGCTCCGACGAGGTTATGCACTATAATATATCAAACATTGCTCCATCGCCAGTAGGCTTCCATAGCCCTGTTGGAGTTACTTGCATGTTCCCATAGTCAAGATTTTTTTTTGTCGCACTTGTATGCATGATATTTCAGTAATATATAATTTTCTTTGTTTCTCCTTGAGATTGACATAACACTTTTTTCTTTTATTTTCTTGCCTTGACTTGTAAGTAATGAAACCTACTTGGGTATGACAATTACAGCGGTGCAGAAGCAAAATATTGGATTTTTCACTAGCCACATGACCAACTAGGTATCTGTAATGACTTAGAGATTTTGATTAATGTGTGAGATATAGCAATTGATAGATTTTGGGTAACAAGACTTGATAGTGAAACTTCTACCCAACCAAGGATAAAGCTTAATCACAATGTCATTTTGGGTAATATTTTTCATTTAAATATCGATGAAAAGAGTTGTTTGATTGCACAAATAGATGAGAGTTGGTTGTGGCATAGAAGGATGTGTCATGTTAATTTTGACTATATGATTAAGATTAGTTCTACTAAAGCTGATAGAGATTTGCTTAAAATTGTGAAGCCTTCTAATCTGGTATGTAAAGAATGTCAGTTGGGTAAGCAAAAAAGAATTTCTTTTAAGAGTAAGCAATATACATCTAGTGAATTATGAGATATTGTACATACTGATTTGTGTGGTCCTACAAGAACAAGAAGTGTGCAAGGTGACATATATTTTATGTTGTTAATTGATGATTATTTCAGGATGATGTGGGTGACTTTTCTTAGGGAGAAATCTGAAGTACTGGATAAATTCAAGATATTCAAAGCTAAGGTGGAAATTGAAACTAGACTAAAGCTAAAATGCCTAAAATCTGACAGAGGGGGACAATTCACATCCGGTGAGTTTAATTCATTTTGTGAGAAGCGTTAGATTAAAAGACAGTTATCTACTCCTAGGACCCCTCAACAGAATGGAGTTGTTGAGAGAAAGAACACAACAATATTGGATGTTGCTAGGACTATGTTGATTGAAGGAGAAGTGGCACAAACCTTTTGGAGAGAATTTGTTAGCATTGCTATTTACACATTCAATCAAGTGCATATAAAAGGTGATTCTGATAAGACTCCTTCTGAGCTATGGTTTGGTCATGTTCCTATAGTTAGATATTTCAGAGGTTTTGTAAGCAAATGTTATATTAAGAGAGATGAGGATATTGGAAAGTTTGATGTAAGATGTGATGAAGGTATTTTCTTGGGTTATTTTACTAAGAGAAAGGCCTACCAATGTTTCAATAAGAGGTTACAGAAAATTGTGGAAAGTGTAAATGTAAAGGTTGATGAATGTCATGGGAAGTAGATCAGAGCATGCAGATATGAGATTGATACTCAGGATATTATTGCTAAGCTTGTACAGATAGAGATCTTGAAGAAGATTACTTTGGTGAAGACAATTAATCCAGATAATACTATTGCTGGTGAAGAAGTTCAAGAACCTGAGAATAAGAAGAACCAGAAGACTTTGAGGTATGTGAAATTGAATCATTCAAAGACTCAAATTATTAGTGATAAGAATAAAGGTGTGATGATTAGGAGAAGACTTGTTGTTGAAGGGATATGCCTGATTTCAAATATTGAACCTAAAGATGTTGTTGAAGCATGTAAGAATGATAATTGGATAAAGGCTATGGAAGAGGAGTTGAATCAGATGGAAAATAACAATACATGGGAGCTAGTTCTGAGACCTAAAGATAAGAATGTGATTGGTACGAAATGGGTGTTCAGAAACAAACTGAATGAAGTTGGTGAAGTGGTAAGAAAAAAGGCAAGGTTAGTATGTAAGGGTTGTTCTTAGATGGAAGGTATTGATTATGAGGAGATTTTTTCTCTAGTAGCTAGGATTGAAGCTGTTAGATTACTTCTTGCATGTGTTGCTTATAAGAATTTCAAAGTGTATTAGATGGATGTGAAGTCACCCTTTTTGAATGGAGATCTAGAAGAGGAACTTTATATTGAGCAGACAGATGGGTTTTCATTATTAAATGAAGGTGATATGGTATGTAGATTGAAGAAGACATTGTATGGACTTAAGCAAGCCCCTAGAGCCAGGTATGCTAGATTGGATAGGTATTTGATGAAGCTGAGATTCTGTTAAGGTACTATTGATAGTAATTTATATTTTAAGGTTGAGAATGACAATATTTTAATTGTTGAGGTCTTTGTTGATGATATTATCTTTGGTGGTGATGATGAATTGAGAATGAGATTTGTTGATGATATGCAGAAAGAATTTGTAATGTCCATGATAGGTGAGATAAAATTCTTCTTAGGATTATAGATTACTTGGACTGATAAAGGTATTTTCATTTCTCAATCTAAGTATGTTAAGGAAATGCTGAATAAATTTGGGCTAAGTGACTATAAACCTGTTGGAACTCCTATGGTGACTGGTTGTAAGTTGTCTAAGCAAGATGAATCTCCTGAAGTTAATCAAACTTTGTATAGGTCTATGGTTGGTGCACTATTATATCTTACTCAGACTAGACAAGATATTATGCATATTGTTTGTCTTTGTGCCAAATTTCAAGTTGAACCTAAAGAAACTCATGTTACTGCGGTAAAGAAGATTTTCGTAAAAGGGAACAATTGATCATGGGTTGTGGTATCTGAAGAATGATGATTTTATGATGTATGCTTATACTGATGCCAATTGGGCAGGTGATGTAGATGATTGAAAGAGCACTATCGGTGGAACATTCTTTATGGGGAAGAAGTTGGTTTTATGGGCTAGTAAGAAGCAAGACTATATCTCTTTATCCATTGTTGAAATGTTTTTATTTAAGCTTTCTTAAATCTCACTGAAGTAATTAGCTTAATTATGTCTCTAGTGAAAGTTATTAAGGACTTTTCTCAAGTGGCAGATTTTATCCTAGTACGTTGATATGGTTAAAGGGTTACAAAAATTAATCGATTGTGTTGATGTGAATCCTCCCTTTTGCATCAATTGGTATCAGAGTTTAGAATGTTTGGGAAAGAGAGTTTGGTATTTGTTTGTTGTGTTTGTGCAATTTGAGAAGAGAACCTGGTTACCAAAAGACTAGGTAGAGAAAAGAAAGTCCTAAGTGAGGCAAAGACAAAGTGGAAGCAAGGTTAAAGGGACTTGCTTGAAGAAATGGATTTTTTGAGGAGGTTCTTGCAAGGTGAGGGTTTACAAGAGGATAATAAAAAGAAGAGACGAGAAGAAAAAGAGAGGAAGAAGAAATATGAAATGATGAGGAAAAAAGAGTTTGAGGAAGAGATAAGAGAAATAAGGCAAGATTTGGATCAAATGAGAAAAGACATAGAAGAATTGGACAAAAGAATTGAGATGCAGCAACAAAGTTGACACTTGACAATAAATAAAAGGGTATTATGGCCCATTAGTAAGATTGTTCAAAGAAGAAAACAAGAAAGGATAACAATCAATGATGAAGAAGAAGATTTATGGACAACATATGCATCCATTGCGAAAGAATGGAATAGCAAGGTTGGTGTTGGACAAGCTAAGCAAGCTAAGATGATGGTAGAGGAAGACATACCCATGAAGGAAGAAGTCATGAAAAACCATGAAGATGTTGAAATAGAAGAGGTTTGTGATCCTAACAAGGAAACAAGGTTGAAAGAAGATAAATAGATGGGAAAAGTGAGGACCAAAGGTGAAGAGATCATATCTACACCAAAAAGGAGAAAGAGTAAGGATGGAGTACACATAGCTCTTGTTGAGATTGTAAACAAGGGAAAACCAAAGTTAAAGATGAAATACAAGGGTAGAACATATAAGGAATAAAGAAGGATAATTTGAAGATGTAGACCTGTTACTTCATTCACTCCAAGAGGACTTGGAGATTTCATTTGGTTAGGACTATGGTGTAGGAGCACTTGATGGACTTTATGCCTCCATGAAGCAATTTTGTAAATTTGGCTTTAGCATTGTGTTTTGATAATGTAACGAGGTCTTTTAGATAATTTTGGACTTATTTGTATTGAGTTTGAGTCTTAGGAGGTCATTTGTGGTTTATATGGAAAATATTGTAAAAGTTGTCATGTTGTCATGCAATTTTGCATTTTTGGTTGTATGTGGAAGGTGAAGGGTCAAGTCATTTAAAAGTCAGTTGTAATTGATCATTATTGGTTGGAAAAGGCATAAATATGGACTCCAACATGAATTCCATGAGTTGTTAAAGGTTTTTGAGGGTTGGAGAAGGATGGAATAAAAAAGGAATTAATTTTGTAGCATCCTTACATTGTTTTTTTTAAGTTTTCGGTATTTGCAGTTTGAAACATGTTATTTTACGGCCCTTTAGTGGTATCAT
Source organism: Cryptomeria japonica (assembly GCF_030272615.1). Classification (NCBI taxonomy): domain Eukaryota; kingdom Viridiplantae; phylum Streptophyta; class Pinopsida; order Cupressales; family Cupressaceae; genus Cryptomeria; species Cryptomeria japonica. The sequence goes on along the minus strand of NC_081408.1, from coordinate 19,559,830 downwards.
ATTGAAGAATATAATATATGGGTGGAAATATATTTGTTTCTATTTTCCAAATATTTTTGTCTCGTTAACTTTTATTGAGTTTTGTGTAAGATATAGCAATTTTGGTGAAGACTATCCAGTTTGATAGTTTTTGGTGAAGATAACAGTCTACAAAATTTGTGGTATGGAAATTGTTGGTACAATAAAATAATTCAAACCAATTGGAAAAGTTTAAAAAATGATTCTAGTTTAATCTAAAGTGTTTTGGTTTGATTTCATTAAGTCTTTCAAAAGTTATAAGCAATTTGGTGCAGGTTGCTTGGAACCTTACGTAGGGTTAGCAGTTTTGAGAAAAGTGTCATAACTTTTGTTTTAACTGTTGGTTTTTTCTACAAATTGGAGGAATTGTTTTTATTTAGGTTTTATTAAATATCACTGAAGAGATTAGCTTAATTATGTCTCTAGTGAAAGTTATTAAGGATTGTTCTCAAGTGGCAGATTATGTCCTAGTACGTTGATATGGTTAAAGGGTTACAAAAATCAATCTATTGTGTTGATGTCAATCCTACCTCTTGCATCACTTTCAAAAAAATTCACATTCTTTGAATCCAAAAGACGCAACACATTATATGCTTTGCATACTATAGAATAAAAAATAAATTTCATAATTGTTTTGCCAAGTTATGGTGGTTAGACAAACGAGTTTTACATTTCTAATATGTTCTAGTAAAAAAATCATAACTAATTGTTTACTTGCAAAAAAAATATGTGGCACATCCAAGCATGTGTCTTCTACTTATATTAAAAAAATCATAAAAAAATATTATGTTTTTCATGTACTTACATTGGTCAAATATACACTTGTTTTTTAAATTTTTTTCCTAAAAATTTAATACTGCTTTATTGAAATTTCAAATTTTCACCAAAATTATTTACTTTTTTTTAAAAAAATAACTAGTAGCTCAGCAGCTACATTCAATTATGTTCTTACATTTTTTTAGATTATGTTGATAAACTATTCAAATTTTTTGTCTAGTTTGGACCCCCATGATCTTGCACTCACCTAGTTCGCATAGATTCCAAAGAGAAAATATTGACACTAAAAAGTAAAAGAAGAATTAAGCTTCTGAAATAGAAGAACGCTTTGTGAATTGCATTACCATTTGTAGCACTTTTTCTTGTTGTGGAAATAATTTCCTGATACTCTCCCTCTCCATACATTTCTTCATCCACGAAAAAATGTTTGGAAACTTATTCTCAAATATAATCTTAAAATCTCCAAGAATTTTGTATGTATGGAACCAACATATCAATGGTGCAAATGTAATATCTACCATTCCAAAAGTGTTTCCTCCAATATAATCTTTTCCTTTGAGAGTTTCTTCTAATATTGCTAAACTTGCAATAACTTGTCACTTTCCTTCTTCTTGTTCTTCTCCTTTACTTTTGATTATGCACTTCCTCGCAACAAGAAGCTGAGGAAAATAATAATGAAAAACAAATAAATATTAGAACTACAAAGATTTTATACAATATGATAAAATTAAATGCATAAATTTTCAATTAAAACATTATAAATTTATAAAAGAACAATATTGTAACACATTCCATTAAAAATATGTTATAAATGATTTAAGTTTTTAAATAATGCAAAATGTGAAAGGGAATAAACATAAATATACTAATATTTAAAGTTAACTATTTATATCAATAATTTTGAATGGAGAATTTTAGAAAATTGAAACTGATGGATTTGGTGTTATGGGACATGTTATAAGAGTATTGCAAAGATAAACCCTAAAATATATATACCTTAAAATTGTATTGGTAAAATTTCGATTCTATTTATAGATTGAAATTTTACCAATACAATTTTAAGGCATATATATTTTTTCTCCATAAGATAAATGTTATTTGTGAGTTCTACATTTTTTGTTTGTGGATTTATTTAATTTATTTCAAATAAAATTATGAATTCATAAATTACATAATTTTAGAATCACCATTTTGAATCACACTTATTATTCTATTATGAGGATGAAAAACATAAAAAATATTGATTATGTATTATTCCATGTGATTAGTAATGTTCATCCATCAAACAATAAAATAAGTAACATAATAACAAAAATAAGTAAATATTAAAACTTAGGTTTAATAAAGTATTATAAATCAAATGCAATTTTTTAAAATAAATTGTTATAAATCTTTTTAAAAATAGAGTTATAACACATTCCATTATAAATATTTTTTTTATTATATAAAGCTGATTCAAAGAGCTCCCAGAGAAAAGAACCAGTAAGAAAAACTCCGATCCTTGCTCTACAATACATAGAAAGGTTGTGAGATTTAAATCTCAAATATGCCAAGAAATACAATATCTTATAGTGTCCAGAATACTGAATGCCATAAAACATCCCCCAGTATTGAATATTTTCTGGAATGTATTGAACAAGATGCAGTCTAAACCAAAACATCACGAGAGCTGTGCACATTTACATAGCAGTCCACAATCTATCTCACTTATGAATTTATCGAACTTATAATCCAGCACACTTCTCAAATCGATATCCCTTCACAATATAGAGATGCAGTAAAACCACAGGACCCTGCACTTATAATATCACACATACCGATTTATATCATTATGAAAAAGACCACTAAATAGCTATATGTAATATTATCCTATACCCATATCTTCCAAAAGTTTTGCCTTAAGAATTGGATAAGAATCAAAATCACAATTCGGACCCATCATATTAAGTTCCTCCTTGGAACTTCCCATATTTGCCAAATGATCTACAACTCGGTTCCCTTCTCTATACACATGTGAAATGGTGAAGTTTGTAAATGTATCAATTAGTGTCCATGCTTGTTCAAGTAAATATCTTATCTGCCAATTATCAATATTTCTCTTTATGCAAGCGTTGATAATAATAGCTGAATCGCCTTCAATGTGTATATATGAGATGTTCAATTTTTTTACTAGTAGAATACCTTCAAGTAAAGCACATGCCTCTGCAAAGTTGTTAGTACCCGGCGGAATAAAAGCAGCTTTCAAAGCTAAAACACATCCTATGTGATCCCTTATGCATACTCCTATCCCCGCATCACTTGGGTTCCCTTTAGAGGAGCCATCAAAATTTAGTTTGAAATGCATTGAATTCGGAGGACACCATTTCACTTTATTTCTATCAATTTTACTAGTTCTCACTCTTGGAAGACAAGGTGATACAGGAATAGAGATGCCCTTCTAGCAGTTAATAACTTGACCATCCCAAGAAGTAAATTCCTTATTTGAATTGAACTTGTAATGCCCCGCCAGGAAACCCCGAAGGGAATAAGCCAAAACACAAGAATAGAGTGCAATTTTTTTATTTTTTATTTTAAAGTTACAACACATAAGATGCAACAGATATCAAAGATTCAGATAACATAGCAGAAGACTTCAACTAACACCTAAAGAGTTTCCCAACGAGATTACTTAAATTTCACAATTCGCTTAACTCACACAATTAATCCAAAAGCTGAATATCTTAATAACGAGATAATTCATAATCAGGATAATTTCTTTCAAATGATGGAAATATAAATCACAACCAAAGCTTCATCCATTAAGATCTATTCATAAACTTCATTCAAGCTTTTCATTTAAAATTACAAACCATACATCTAACATTCTAATACACTAGGATTTCATCATAACATAAGAGATCTTTCAAGCATATTTAGTTTTCTAACCACAACGGAATAGATTCCATTACTCTAAGCTACATTCATTCATATTCCGACTTATTGCATTTTAAAAAGATGATTGCATAAAAGCACCTACGATGATTCTCATCTAAACTACTTACACATTTGATCAACATGGCATTCAAGAAAGAACTGAATATAAGCATTTAAAGTTAATTCCAATTATCCACTTAACCATTCTAACATAAGTTAATCATACATGATAAGGCTGAATAAAGGAAACATAAGAGAATACATCACATAACACCATAATGATCTCGGAGTTCACCCCTAAAGGGCTACATCTCCGGGTCTGCGCAACTGCAAGACCCCTCTGATAATTAATAAAGTTAAGAATACAAGAGGTTACACCATACAATCCAGCCATCCAGGCGATACATAAAAAATATACGAACGACCGCATCGGTCAATTAATACATAAACGATCCTTGAAAAGAACAGGATCCAGCTGATCATAATCAAAGCTAAAACAAGAGGTCCATGAGAGCATCCATAAAACTGAGCCATCACCACCCAAGGTCTAACATGAAACCGACACTCACAAGGGCAGAGACAAAGGATGACTCACAAAGGTACTCCTAACAGGACAACGACAACACACTAGCGAACGTAGGGACAAGTGTCATCACACAACCTGGTATGGATACCATGGCAAGTCTTCATAGGTCCCGGTCCCATACACTGGGTCACCCTGGCAACCTAATCTGAGCTTCCGGCCCATCCAAGCCTTATGTGGACCCACACATCCTCTCGCGAAGACAAGGAAGATGGTTTGCCATTTCAGGCCTTCTCACAGCATGTCGAATCTATGATAGCACTTGTCCCATGTGTGAGGCACATTTATCTTACTTAGAAATTACATTCTAATCTACTTAGGTTATCACTTATTAGACTCACTTTCGACGGGTTACCCAGCAGCCACTTTGGGCGCGGCCCCCAATCGAAAGCCACTTTCCCATACGACACTAGACTACACTCGGACGAACTCAAAACCAAGGAATACACATGGTCAGACGAACGGAGTTCAAGAAGAGAGAAACAATCATCTGGTCAAACATGACTCAAAGGTGAACACTTACTGACGGTACTCTAACTAGAGACCTGACAAACTAAGGTCAACCATGAATCATCATTCGACTCACACATAGAGGATATGACCAACTATGACAACATCACAATACAACAGTCAACTCGGAATCGAGGACTGAAACAGGTACCCCAAGTCAATCCATACGACAGGGTCCTACTAAACAAAGCAAAACATGCCATTTCATAATTAAAGGCGAATACAGAAATTAAACTCGCAAGGCAGTAATCAGAAAAGACAATATTTTCTCAAATTGATTTAAACATTAAAATCGATCAAGTTTTCTACAAGATCTAAGTCAGCTTACAGTTATCTACCTCATCAAGGGATAAGTTGTTCTTGTTTTTCTAACTCCTAAGGTTCAAGCATCGAACAGGCAAATTAAGCCATAATGAGTTTTTAACCAATTCATATTAATAAATCACAGACAACCATTACTCAACTAAAATAAGATATTTAATCTTCTATCAAAACGTCATTAACATACTGGTCTAAAATCAAACTCTACAGATTCATAATTTTCAATCCCAGATGTACCATACGGATCACGGGAATATAAATATAAAGGAAATTCAATTGTAGATACTCATTTCCAAACGCACATGATATAAACTTATTAATCCAAGATTGGATCAAAGTATAGCCAATTAATATTCGATGACGAAATTATCAATATTAGAACTTAATTAGACAAGTGCATAAGCCACAAAATGGAAATCGAATAATAATTAACTTATAGATTCCATTATAAAATTAATTAATATCCAATATTAACATTTAACAAGCTATTGCCTTCTTAATCATAATTAGGAACAATTAAACTTAACATTAATATAACTTTCATTAACATACTATTAAAATCATATGCAATTTTTTTTTAATACTAAAAAAAAATACATTAAAAAAAAAACGATTTTAAAATCTACGTTTAAACAAAACGCATTAAAAAAAAAACTATGCTCTTTTCCTTTTTTAAACAAAAAAAAATGCGTTGAAAATAATGAGGCGAGGGTTAGGGCCGTGCCCTAACCCTAGCGCCAGGGAACTCCCGCGAGCGGCGCTCACGGTGGTGCCCACAGGTGCCGCGGCGCCCTCCGGCCACCGCGGCCCCTGCGGCCACCGCCGTGAGCCGCAGGCGCTGCGGACTGCAATGGTCTGCGAGCATCAAGCAGGGAACGGGGAGGAGAAAGCGGGGGACGTGTGGGGGAAGGGGAGGGGAGCGGGTGGAGCTCCGCTCCCCGCTCTCCCAAAACCCGACCCACAGTGAAACACACACACACGCCCAGTCCAACAAAAAAAAATACGTTTTAAATCTTAATTCGAACACACAGTCCGTTTAAAAAGATAAAAACACACAGGGGGGGGGTAAAACAATTAAATTTTTTAAACAAAATACACACAGTCCGAAAATTACCACAACGCCCAGCACAGGTAATTTGATAAAAAAAAAAATTTCGATTCATGATAAATTCGAATTAAACGAACTGCGTTAGAGAACATATTTTCTTGATGGTTTTCTCATCCTATACAGACATCCAAGGTTTTCAACACCCAAAAACAAGGAGGAATTAACAATACCTCAAAAACACTTCCAGCCAAGCTGGTTAATTCACTAAATCAATCAAAAACATGGCATTCCATGGAGAATCCAAAGCCAAGATTAAACCCCCATTTCCATTTCAAACAAAAACTAAAATTGAGAGAGTTGGATCCTACCTTAACACGCAATCCTGGCATAGCTGAAGGAGAGCCCACCTCCCAGATCCAGCAAAACTGCCTACCCTCCAAAAACCCCCAAATTTCCTTCCAAAATTCTCTCCAACCAAAGATTTTCCAAATTTGTCCATCCTCTCCAAATTTCCCCAAATTTGGGTTATATGGAAGAGTTGACCCAAAAAAAATTCTATTTTTGGAATTAAAACTTTTATTTACAAATAATACTCAAAATTTAATTCTTTTCTAGCTAGCAACAAATTAACTTGCTTTATCAATTCCAAAATCGATTTCTCCTTAATCAATTCAATTTAACCTTTCAAATAATAATCCAACAGAATACAATTTAAGTCTATGGCGATAAAATATAAAACTTCTTTTTCAACAGCATATATAAATGCATTTAATATTCAAGATCAGACATTTAATCGAATTTACTCCCAATTAAAAACGAGCAATCCAAATCAATGAAAATCGCATAACGAAAACCCGATTAATTTAATCCATTAATCTTCAATGCACAAATGCATATTTAAACAAGATAATTACTAAGGACTGATTAATCAAATTGATGCTCTGCAAAAAGGATTAGAAAATCTGTTTGATGGCAACACACACAAGAGCACAAGAAACAAACGTTAGTGTTAGCAACAAAAGATTATCCTAAACAGGCATATCAAGAGAGATATTAAGCATGAAATAGAAAGCATATAAACATAAAATGAAATAGCTAATCAAGATGCTCATAGTTGCTCCTCCCTTGTTCCTCTCCTCTCCAAGTCCCAAATGAGTGTAGCTCTCAGCAGCTTTTTGCACTATGGATGCTTATGGAGGATTGAGATTTAATACTAAGCTTCAAATATGAAATGAAAAGCTAAATACTATGCTAGAGTAGATAGTGATGCTATGAAAAAGCTCTATGCTAATGCCAGTATAACAACAATACTCTAAAATGCTTCTCCTTTGCTTGAGGAGAAGGGTTCTATTTATAGAAGAAATGGGGAAATGAAGGGTTAAGATTGAATGGTTTAATCAAGGGCCAAGTTTGAAAGTTGGGGATCCATGTGCACAATTGGCACCAATAAAATGGTGACAAGTGTCAACATAGGATTGGGTTGAGAGAAGAGGTTGGAGGCATTAAAGGCCTGAGAAGACCTCATGGTTATCTAGAAGGTAAGGGTCAAGTCTAAATTAAGATTACCCATTGGATTAAGAGTTAATCCAAGGATAAACCTTTGTGCAAATGATTAAGAGATAATCATGGTCAAAGCATTAAAGGCTTGATGAGACCTTTGGGTTGGGTAGAGGTTGAGTCAAAACAAATGTTTTAACCATGTGGGAGGGTTGAATTAACCATTAATGGTTATTGGAGACTTTGGGGATTAAGTGGTTGAAGGTTGAAAGCTTTCAAAGGTTATCCAAGACTTTTGAGGGTTAATTTGTTGAACACACAAAGCATTAATTGCTTTTCAAAGACTTTGGAGTGTTTGAGAAGTGACTCCAATTTGCTTAGGAATGTGACAATATTTAGGGGATGGATTAGGCTAATTAGGAAGGGTTTAGAAGAATCTAGAAGGGGTTTAGGCATACAAGTGGATTTTGTAGGAAAATGCAAGTGGGAGAAATTTTGGTATTTTCAATTAAAATAAAATCATTTATTTCAATTAAATGGTGTAAGTTGCATTTGGATAAATATTTAAATAAATATCAATTTATTTAAATGAGAAAAAGAAGATAAAGCATTAAAATGCTTGAAGACTTTGAGGGAAACCATTAAAGGCTTGAAGACTTTAAGGAAAACCATTAAAGTCTTTAAGAAGACTATAGAAGGAAGCCATCAAGTTTGAAGACTTTAAAGCCATCAAGTTTGAATACTTTAAGGGAAACCATTAAAGGTTTCAAGTGGGTGAGGATAAATAGGATTTTAAATAAATAATTTATTTAAAATAGTTGTGCAACTTGCTTTTGTAGGAAAATACAAGTGGGTGGAGGATAAAGGTGATTTAAATAAATTATTTATTTAAAATAATTGTGCAACTTGCATTTGTAGGAAAATGCAAGTGGGTGGAGGATAAAGGTGATTTAAATAAATGTTAATTTATTTAAATGTGAGAGGTGAGATTTTGGGGGATTTAAATAAATATTAATTTATTTAAATGTGAGAGAATATTTAATTAAATAAATATGATTTATTTATTTAATTAATGGTCTGAATTTGGTTAAGTGAATTAAATCAAATAAATTGAATAATTTATTTAATTAATAGGAGAAGAGGGTTAAGATGAATTAATTAAATATTAATTTAATTAATTATTAATTGATGGTTAAATAATCAAATAAATACTAAGTATTCATTTAATTAAGTGGACAGATTTATGTGACTACATTTGCCCCTCTTTGAGACGGTGCGGTTTATCGCGTCGTTTCAAAGAAAGAAAAATAGGTGTGAAGAAATGCCCCATAAAATGTAAATTTAATGGGTGGTATGCCCCCTCGAGGGATGGGCCGATTTTTTTTGAAAAATCGGGCGATCTCTCGAAAAAGAATGAAAAGCGAAGGGGAGGTAGAATAGAAGAAATTAGAACTAATGATGAAAGAATGGGAGAAAATGGAGTGAATATGAAGAAACAACAAGCCAACGAATACCCTGAGGTCATGCAAGAGATACATAGCAGATGTAGTGTGGGGTTTGGATTGATGCTATACAATTGATCAAAATTGTTTGGACAATCTGGTGCAATCGGTTGAATTGCCCCGGTCAAGTCAAAGCGTGACAGTTGATGTCAGTTGGTTGCTTGGACATGATAAAGTCTGAGTAAGTGAATCAAAGTGACCTGATGGTGACTTAGACAATTGATGTAATTGCCCGATGAAGTCAAGGTATATGAAGCAAAATACTCGTTGAGACGTAGACAATTGATGTAATTGTCCGTTGGATTGTGTTTGATTGGTTGATCAATTGATAGTATGTGCGTGTGATGGATGGTTGTGGGGAATCATGGCAGCCCCGTTGAGACTAGGTCATTATGATAAATGCCTGATGTAGTCTAGGATTACCATGATCGATTACCTGTTGAGACCCGAAGATACTTGATCAGAGTATCTGTTGATAGTCTAGGTGTGTGTGAGCCGAGGTACCTGTGCAGAGAGAGTAACTTGTTTAATTGTGTGGATGAGTGAGGATGGGAAGCGATGAAGGGATTAGGATGATGTTGATGATCAAGATAGGGAGGGTGAGGGGGGATTTGATGTTAGATAGAAGATATGGAGGACTAGGATCGAGTCCTATGGAAGAAGATGAGTAAAATAGAGTATGCATTATTATGACTACGTATGCATGATATGCAGCTATTATGAATGTATGGATGGATGGAATGCAACGAAATGCAATATATACAGATGAGATGGAATGACGATCCATGGTGCTTTATTTTTCATCATTGAGCTTTAAAATGTTGGAAGAGAATACACGCATCTTGACATAATGATTCAAGATGACCAGAGTATTTCTTACATGGATTTGATATAGCAAGTTAATACAAGCAACTTGATATAATGGATCAAGTTGACCTGAGTATTGCTTGCGGAACAGACAAGGATTATCTCCTTTCGTGCATGACTTGGATCGTCCTCCTTGATCTTAGGCTGATCATATCCTGAGACAAGTGCATACCGTAATAAGAGATAAAACCTTTATCCAGTTTGGATGAGGTAGGAGGAACCAAAGAAAGAGAATTGTACCTGCAAACAAACAATATATACATAAAGAATAAAGAATATGGATCCTTGGTAATGGTTAGTGTCCATATGGTCGAGGTATACGCTGTAGTCAGCAAGCCGTAGTGATCTATGACTGTATTTTGCATAAGATCACGTAGCTTGGTGAACTTCCCACGTAGACACCATTAGTACATGCCCCAGAACTTCATCGGAAATAATGCGCAAATGATACAAAACAATGCTGAAAGATCCCGATACAGATAAACGAACGATTGTACTCACAAATCAACCAAGTATTTGATAGCTTAACATAATTTTCTTGTCAAAGAAAACGTCATCTTGTCTTTGTTTTGGTAAGGAAGGATGCATCCTTGTTTAAAGACAGGTTTGGATTTGTTAATGTCGATTGTGTGGTTTGATTGGTAAATGGTCATTGTGTGAGTATTTTGTCAATGTTTATTTTGTATCTGATCGGATAAATATGTACAAGGTGTTGCCATGTTTTTGTGTGATTTTTGATGGGTTTTCCGATGTTTTTTGGATTTTGTGAAACAATTTTGAATGTTTTTGGTATTTTGAGAGTCATTTTTGAATGTTTTTGATATTTTCTGAAGATTGCCTAAATGAAGAGCATAATGATATATAAGACAATGTAGAATCCACTTCCATCACTAGGGTAAGGGTATTGCCCCCAGTTTGTAGACCTGACTATAAAAAGGTGGGATGCTAGACGCATGGAGTACTTTCTTAATTGTAGATCAAATAACAAGCCATGGTTGGGATGGATGGATGTATGTGTGCATGAATGTGATTACAACGAGCCTGAAAGATACTAGAGCCATTGCCTTTACGAGTGGCACCTGTTTGCCAGGTTTTCACCATCGCACTTACCCAAGGTGCCACCGGAGTGGTTGTTCACCGTTTGGATGCATGATTTTTCTTTACTTTTTTGAATGTTTTTGTATTTTCTTCAGGAATTTTCTGAATGTTTTTGGTATTTTTCTGATATGTAGGGGAGCCTGATGCTCTGTACACCTTAGGTATAAAACCGTTTGAGGTGCATGCTATTGATTGGATCTGCAAGCGGTTCGCCTTCTGATGTAGCCAACTGATATGCCCCGGACCCGAATACAGCAGTGACAACATATGGGCCCAGCTAGTTTGATTCAAACTTGCCTTGATGTTCTCTATTTGGTTGGTTGCGAGGATTTTCTCGAAGAACAAGATCACCTACCTCAAATGTACGAGATCTAACTCGGTGATTGTAGCTTCTACTCATGCGCTGCTGATAGGCTTTGAGGTGATTGTATGCAGCTTGTCGCTTCTCATCTAGTAACTCTAAGTCCTGAAGACGAGATACTCTGTATGCTTCATCATCGATGAGATTGTGCAATGAAACTCGTAAGGATGGTATCTCGACCTCAATAGGTAAGATAGCTTCAACACCATAGACCAATGAATAAGGAGTTGCACCTGTAGGGGTTCGAATGCTAGTTCGATATGCCCATAGCGCTGGATTCAATTGAACATGCCAATCACGACCGGCATCATTGACTGTCTTCTTTAGGATTCTCAATATGTTTTTATTGGATGCTTCGGCCTGACCATTGCCTTGTGGGTAATAGGGAGTGGAAAAGCGGTGTTGGATATGAAATTTCTCACAAAGTTCACGGACATCCTGATTTTTAAAAGGAAGACCGTTATCTGTGACGATGGACATGGGTACACCATACCGGCAGATGATGTAGTTGAGGATGAATGAGGCGATCTGCTTGCCGGTGACTTGGGTAAGTGGAACAGCTTCGATCCACTTGGTGAAATATTCGGTGGCGGTAATAATGAATTTATGGCCATTGGATGAAGATGGATGGATTTTACCCACAAGGTCAAGGCCCCATTGACAAAAAGGCCATGGTGTTGTGATTGGTTGCAGTTCTTGAGCTGGTGCATGTATTAGGTCGCCATGAACTTGACATTTTTTGCATTTCCTGACAAAGTAGTAGGAATCCTTTTCCATAGATGGCCAATAGTATCCAGCTCGCATGATCTTCTTGGCTAGTGATGGACCACTTGAATGAGTCCCGCAAATTCCTTCATGTACCTCTTCCAAAACCTTTGTTATCTCATCTTGTTCCAGACACCGAAGGAGAGTACCATCAAGACTACGTCGGTATAGGGTTTCGGCAATAATGGTATATCGAGCAGTTTGGCGAATGAAGGTTTTTCGTTGGTTATTTGATTGGTTGGGAGGAAGGGTATGATCGCGGAGATAGGTGTAGAAATCACCGTACCATGGGGATTCAGAACCAACAAGGCAACATATCATTTCAGATTCGGGGATATCATAAGCGGGGATCCAAAGTTGTTCTACCAAGAACTCGTAGCGTGTTGAATTCTGTGGAAGATCTAGTAGAGATGCGATGGTAGCCATGGCGTCAGCAGCTCGATTCTGATCTCTTGGTATCTGCTCAAAAGTGATAGTAGTAAATGATGTCTTTAGATTGTCCACCATTTGCTTGTATGGCATGAGTTTATCATCTTTGGTCTGATACTCATCTGTTGCTTGTCGAATGACTAGTTGGGAATCGCCATATACTTGCAGTTATTTTAATTTCCATTGTATGGCTAATCTGAGTCCTGTGATCAAGGCCTCATACTCTGCTATGTTGTTTGTGCATGGAAATGTGAGCCTGTAAGACTTCGGGATGCTATCACCTTGAGGTGTGATAAACAGAATGCCTGCCCCTGAGCCGTGCCTAGTGTATGAACCATCAAAATATAGTTTCCATGGTTGTGCTTCTGTGATCATGAATATCTCTTCATCTGGAAAATTGGAAATGAGAGGATGATCGCCTATGAGAGGTGCATCAGCCAATTGATCTGCAATAACTTGACCTTTGATAGCTTTACGGTCCACATACTCGATGTCGAATTCACTTAGAATCATTACCCATTTAGCTAAGTGACCTGTCAATGCTGCTTTGTTAAGTAAATACTTGAGTGGATCAATTTTTGCGATGAGTTGTACCTTGTGTGTTAACAGATAGTGCCGCAATTTAGTGGCTGCTAAGATTACTGCTAGGCAAGCTCGCTCAATAGGTGTGTAATTGAGTTCATAGCCAACCAGTGTGCGAGAGATGTAGTATATAGCACATTCTTTGCCTTCTGCATTATGTTGTGCCAGTAGTACACCCAATGCTGTACTTGTTGCTGAGATATAAAGTAACAACGGTCTACTTGGATCTGGTGGCATCAGCAATGGTGGATTCATGAGATAGTCTTTAAGTGCCTGAAATGCTTGCTGGCATCTGTCATCCCACTGAAAGCGGATGTTCTTGTGTAGCAGGTGTGTGAATGGGTGACACTTATCAGCCAATTGTGCAATGAATCTGCGGATAGATTGAAGCCGTCCTTGTAGTGTTCTTAGCTGACTGATATTCTTTGGAGGTGGCATGTCCATTATTGCCTTAACCTTTGCTGGATCGACCTCAATACCTTTGCTTGAGACAATGTATCCTAGAAGCTTCCCGGAGGTCACTCCGAAGACACATTTCTTTGGGTTGAGTCGAACATGGTATTGTTCCAGTCTATCAAAGATTTTATCTAAGATGTGAAGATGTCCTTCTCTAGTAAGTGATTTTGCTAGTAAATCATCCACATAATCTTCCATCATAGTATGCATCATGTCATGGAAGATGGTGGTCATTGCTCTTTGATAGGTCGCTCCTGCATTCTTTAGACCAAAAGGCATTACATTCCAGCAGTATGTGCCCCATGGACATGTGAAGGCTGTCTTATGTTGGTCCTCTGGTGCGATCTTTATTTGATTGTATCCTGAAAAGCCATCCATGAGTGAAAGCATGGCATGTCCTGCTGTCAAATCCACTATGATGTCAATATTTGGTAGAGGGAAGTCATCCTTAGGACATGCCTTATTCAGATCTCTGAAGTCTGTACAAATGCGGATGCCCCCTTTTGGTTTGCCAACTGGTACAATGTTGGAGATCCATTCTGCATAATCAATTGGTCTAATGAAACCAACATCCAGGAGTTTCTTGAGTTCTGTTTTGACTAGCACGGCAATCTGAGGATGCATCTTACGAAGCTTCTGCTTGACAGGTTTGGCTCCTTTTGCTACTGGGAGATGATGCATGACTAAATCAGGATCAAGCCCAGGCATGTCTGCATATGACCATGCAAAGTTGATCTGACGCTGTTGGAAGAACTCTATAAATTGAGGTTGTTCCTCTGGAGTGAGAAGAGATGCCAGATGTATGATATGAGGGTTTTCAGGAGTCCCCACATTGTATTCTTTGGTTTCCTCGATAAGAATCGTTGATCGTTCCTGTTGTGTACTAGTAGGGAGGATGTCAAACCCTTCATCCTCAGGCACCTCAGAGAGGTTTTCACCGTTGGATACACTCTTTCTTTTTACTTTTGTTGGATCAAACAGTGCCACAGTGTGGTTTTCACTGGAAGATCCATGTTTTATTGTTATATTTTTGCAGCTGAAGGATTTGGCATCCGCCCCGAAGTATGCTGCGCTATTAAGTTCAATGGCGAATCCAGCTTTGTGATCCCCGCTTGGTAGATTATCCCTTAATTCCAAAAAGTCAATGATAGCCTCATCGTTCTGGAAGAGGTCAAGACATGGGGGATTTGGTTGGTTCCATTCAATGAGTTCAGGGTGGATAATGGGCATTACTTCATCGATTAAGTTAAGTGCGGGAGATGTATCAGTGAGGGTTAAGACGGTGTGGTGAAGGTCGTTGATGGTACTCTCCCTGTCAGAATCAGGCGTAGGATGAGACGTAGGGTCTGTAGAAGATGTTTCCAGCTCAGGTACCCAAGTGGTCTTTATCTGTGCTTCTCCGTAAACAGGGATGTCTTTGCGGGGTGGAGGTGGTGATGTGTCTTCCTCATCTGAAGTGTTAAGTTGCACTGAATCGAATTCCCACTCATGTGAGTCAGTCTCTGAATCACTCTCCAGCATCCGATTGCTATACCATACTGGGATGTCTTTGGAGTTAAACACGGCAGGTGTGATTGGTTTATGTATCCTTGTAGTGATCGGTGTTGCAGGAATTGTGATGGGGTTTAATGGATTTGTCACTGGAAGTATCGGTAATGGTGACTCAGTGGCTTCTGCTGAAATTACTGGTGCCATAGATGTTGCTGCGGGTTCCAATATAGTTGCTGCTACAAATGGTGTTGCTGATAGGATTACTGGTTCATTTGATGGGATGAGTGACATTGGTGATGGTGGAGTTGTGAGCCTTGAGGGGGTAGTGGGGATAGTGCTTGATGGTGCTTTGATTATGAAAGGTATCCTCTTTGCAGTAGGTGGGCAAAATGGTTTGCTGGGTTTTCCTTTGAATCTGAGTTTAGGAAGGATCTCTTTTTCAAAGCCAAGGCCTGTATTACCTTTGGGCTTGAATTCTGGTAGTAGAGGTTCGTGTCGTCCTTGTTTGCAGTATCCCAAAGCACTCTGACCATCATATCCCATTCTTTGCATAATGAGGAGGCCTTTGCCATATTGTTCCGTAGGAAGTGTAACTTGCGGTTTGTCAGTGGTGATGGGATCTTTATAGATCCAGTCCGCCAGGTCCTCATCTTGTGTCTCTTCCTCTTGACTCTTTCCAAGAATGAAAGGCGTTAAGGCACATGGAGGCGTGATTAGTGGTTGCTGGAGCAACTGCTGTGGTTTACCATGTGTTCTAGGAGAAGTGGGCATTTGTCCCACACAAAAGAGCTGACTCAAGTTATATTCTCCAGGACCTTCCTCTGCTACTTTCATCTTTAGCTTTTCTTGCTTGGGCATAGGGGTGTTTGAACTGGCAAGAGAGGCGGGATTTATATATGATGTGGAGGAAATGGCTTCTCTATTATTAGGAACGGTAATCTCTGGTTGATGGCTGATATTATGGCAAAATGCAAAGGGATTTGCATCGCCCAGGATTGTGATCTCGACCCCGTTATGTGGGAACTTGATACATTGATGGTAGGTAGATGGAACAGCTTGCATGGCATGTATCCAAGGTCTCCCTAATAATAGATTATATGGCAGAGGAAGGTCCAGAACCTGACAGATGATGTGCTTTACCACAGGGCCCACTCGGATTGGTAGTACCACAGCTCCTTTGGATGAACGCTCTGCATCATCATAGGCCTTGATGGTGATCTTCTTGCGAGGATCCACTGATTCTACTGCATAGCCCAATGTTGTGACCAACTGTAGTGTGCAAATGTTTAGGCCTGCTCCATTATCAATCAAGACTCGCTTGATCCTGTGTTGGTTGACAAAGCCTTCAATGTGGAGTGAGGCGTTATGAGGCTGCTGGAAGGAAGAGTTATCACTTTCGGAAAAAGTGAGACAAGGTGATGACTTTAGACTTCCAACCATGGCTTGAAATTGGTCCGTGTTCAGGTTTGCAGGGACTGACGCCTCTTGGAGTGCTTGATCCAAGATTGTTTTATGAGAGGGTGACAAACGCAAAAGCTCCAAGATGGATATAAGCGCAGGGGTTTTGTCTAATTGTTCCACAAGATTGTACTGCTTTGGGACGGAGGTGGTGCCTTG
Source organism: Cryptomeria japonica (assembly GCF_030272615.1). Classification (NCBI taxonomy): domain Eukaryota; kingdom Viridiplantae; phylum Streptophyta; class Pinopsida; order Cupressales; family Cupressaceae; genus Cryptomeria; species Cryptomeria japonica. The sequence continues at coordinate 19,542,995 of NC_081408.1, read as the reverse complement.
TGGAGCTGCCTTGATGGTGACCTTGCCACGACGTGTAACAACATTGCAATTTGAGGTGGGATTTTTGAAGGTTATGGTTGCAATTTGTTCACTGGCATCATACAGGTGATTTACAGTGTAATTATACGCAGCTTGCGTATAATCAGTGGTATCAGGACCTCGACTGGACATCGAAGGACCCCTTTGATCTTGCGATGGAAGTGGATTCTTGAACATCTGATGATCATTATTGGTTGTTTTTGGGTCATGCCCTTCAATTTCAATTTCTCCTCGGTCAATAAGATCCTGAATGAGATCTTTCAATCGGTGACAATTACTTGTCTTGTGTCCTCTTCCTTGATGGAACTCACAGTGTTCAGTATCTTTCCACCATGCTGGTTTGACTTGAGGCTCATAGTTTGATAGCTTAGGTAGAGTGACCAAATTTTGAGAGAGGAGTTGTCGCAACACTGTTTCAATGGGTTCCCCTAAGGGAGTGTATGTGCGTTTTTGTTTTTGTGGACAAGGTCTTGGTTCATCATGAGATGTGATGCGACCTTGATTAAGAGGAACATTTGTGTTATTTTGAGGTGGAGGATTTTGTCCTGCAAACCGAACCACAGGTTGTGCATTTTGGATAGTTTGAGCATCCACAACCCCATCGTTGACGATATTCTTATTCTTGTTCCAGAAGTTTGGTTTATCACTATTGAATCGCGGGCGAGGACCATCTTTTGGTTCATTAAAGATTTTGATGAGTCCTTTCTTGATGAGTGCCCTTTCACATTTTATACCCTTGGTGATCATATCGTTAAAAGAGTCTGTGTCTTTGACATCCAGGTGAAATTCCATTTCTTCGTTTAAGTTGGAAATGAAAATTTCCACTAGTTCTCGTTCAGGTAACTGAAGAGAACGTCTGCTAGACATTTGGCGCCATCGTTGCAGGAATACTGAGAATAGTTCACCTGGTTTTTGTTTGGTATTGCATAGATCAACCATGGTGATGTCGCGTTCAATATTATAAGAGTAATGAGATAGGAACTTCTGGATGAGTTCCTCAAATGTTCTTATGCCACCTGGTAGTCGGGAAAACCATGATGTGGTTGTTCCTCCCAAGCTTTGGGGAAAAAGGCGCATTAAGTATGTGTCTTCATATGCAACTTTAAGACAAGCGGAATGAAATTCTCGGACATGATCACGGGGATCCCCCTTTCCTCTATATTTTTCAAATTTGGGTGTTTCAAACCCGCGTGGAAAGGGTGGCATATAAAGATTCCTATCAAACGAATAGGGACAGATGTCGTTAAGTGAAAATTGATTGGTCTTAACACCACTATGAAGTTGTTGGGCGAGATTCGCGACTTGTTGCCGCAACATCTCCATTTCATTTGGAGGAGGAGGTGGTGGGTTACCTCGAGGGATGTTATATCTGATGGGATCTCTACGCATTTCCTCCTCATGGCGACTTTGTCTTTCTGATGCTTGTCTTAATTGGGCAAGATCAAAGTCTGAGGGGAGTTTGGCTCCTTCTTGAGCAAGTCTTAAGAAGTGAGCATCCGCATTGCTCCTGAGAATTTCATCAAATAATCTGTTAAAGGGAGGGTTATGCTGAACCCTTTCGATTGTTGAAGGAGTGGGACTACTTGGGTTTTCATCATTTACATTTCCTCCAAGTGCTTCTTGAAATTCGTTGAGGTTGTCCTCTTCTTCCTCAATTTCTATTTCTCGTTGCCTTGATCGTGATCGGGTTTGAGCCATTTTGTTTGCAAGTTTGTTTTGAAGTTGATTGAAGATGATGATGAGTTGGTGATGAAATGAAAGATTGATGGTTGGTGGATTGTAGATCTCTAGCACTCTAAAGGTAAATGTAACCAGAATTCTTTCTTTGAATTGCTTGTTTGTTTTGATGATTTTGGATGTGATAAGGTGTAGAGAAATCTGAGATGTGTTACAGATTTTGACTACCTAGTAATGAGAGGATTCACTCATGAACTAGTTTTAACCTGCGTAGATGTGTCTCTTAGGATGAGCTTATCCTAGATGTAGAAACAATCTAAAAAGTGATGTGATGTGTTTGATTTCAAGCAATATCCAAAAAGGAATCTTGGGACAAGAACCTCTTAATGTTTTGAGAGTTGGGATGGATTGATGATGAAGTGATGATGTATGAGTGGGATGATGGATGAAAATGTTTTCAACTTTCAATAAAAACTTTGTGTCACAAATGGGACAAACTCTTCTTCTTCCCTTTCAGACGTTGGTGGCACTTCTCGAGCTGTGTTGTAGGTGATACAGATGTTTGGGAAGAAATTGGGATTAATCTTTCCTCCTTGATTTTTGTGATAACTCAGAGCTCTATATTGCATAAAAGCTCTGTGGTTCAATGATTCTGAATCAAACTCGTTTGTTTTACCTTGAAGGTATAGACGCATGCGATGTAGAAAGACTCTATGGGAGACAAAGATTTGTCGATTGATATAGAAGAATTTCCTCCTTTTGATTAAAGCCTTTGAGCTTAGTGGTCTCCTTTTCAAGGTGATACTCTGATGACACTTCTTCTTTCGCAAGATGTGAAGAATGGTCATAAATTTTTGACTCTTTGTTTGTTTGCACTTTGTTTTTGGTATTTTTGGTTGTGTTGACAGATGTTGGATGAATACTTTGTTTTTGGGATTGATTTTCTGATTTTTCTTTGACAAGAAAACAAAGCAAGCACACAAACACAAGAATGTTGCCTCAAAAGGCACAAATGAGTATGGGTCTAGATCAACCCAATCCTTGGACTTGTTTTTGACCCTTCCTTTAGATTTATTTTAAGGTGTAATTCCAAAGCCTGAAGTCGGCTCAATTTGCACTAGGTCTGTAAAACGAACACACTTCAAACACTCTTTATCCCTAAGGTCAAATGGCCAGTTGTGATAAATTTAGCCCACATCTTGATATTTCTTCGACTTTGGTACTACATACCTTATCAATCCCGCCGTGGCAGGTAAGGATGTGATATACTAAGTCTTGCACGAGCATAACAAATAGATGATCCCTATGATGGGGGAGTCACCACTTTTATCAAGCCACAAGTGACCTTTCAAAAAGCTATGTTTCTACTCAAGGAAATATGTATGGTGAGTATCTTGGGAGCAAAACCATCTATGCTCTTGCACTAAATTATACCTCAAATATCCTCAATCAATAGAACGGGTGGGCTACTACTTAAAGGTGTTTAGTCATGTTCGATGTTTTTGGACATAAGTTCATTCTGCAGTGACTCACTTAAGAGCCTTGTAACTGGTGGTGGGGCCCATTTGTCCTTTCGGCCAGTTACACTGTAGGAACAGCTATACCCAAGGCTACAGCTTTCGCTCACACCTGATTTCTATAGCGGCTCGAAGGATTTACCGCTCAAGGTCGTTCCCAAGAGTGATGTGTCTCTTGGCAGGCCTCTCTTAAAAAGATAAAATTTTGAGTGTTACTAACACTTTTCTCTTGCACCTAGGACCACGAAAGCCAAGGGAGAGGATAGTGTGTGTTAGAAGTAGGACCACTCAACCAACTCTTTGCACAAGTGTGCCAAGCACGAAAAACACTTGTTCTTTTTAATCTGTCATTGCAATGTGATCTAACTATTTGGAGATGTTGCTCCAACAATCATGGTGTTCTTTTTAATTTTCAAAGGCAATTGTTTGAGTAAACTAGAATTTGAAATCCTGGTCAACTTAATGAAAAACACGTTTGCATGAAGTAAAATTGCTTTGAAAATGAGACAAGTTGATTGTGAATTTTATTTGCACCAAAAATGGAAGTGTGGATTGTGAGTTTTATCTTGATGCAAGAAATAAAATTTGCCTTGTTGATTTTAAGCACCAAAACGAAGTTTGTTTTCTAACTTGCAAAAAAAATAAAGTTGTTTTTGTATAAGTTTGTGGTTCTTTTTACCTTTGAACAATGAAATTCTTTTTAATAGCCCCAAACAAATGTGTGATTCTTTTTCAAAAGCCCAAATTTGAAATGTGAAGTTAATTTTAAACCAAAATAAAAAGTGAATTCATTTTTAAAACCAACTTCAAAAACAAGTTAGTAAAAAATATAAATCTACTTTTTAATCTAATTTAAATCTGCACAAAAGAGAAAAATAGTTAGTAAAATCCGCCTATTTGGTGGGCTTCTACAAGCCTAAATTTTTTATTTTTTTTGGTTTTTTTATTTTTTTTGGTTACAAAGTGATTTGTACAACGTTTTGTTACAATAGCGCTAGTCTGCGTTTGAACAGAGGCACTATTTAACACAAACGTATTAAAAGAAAGGGAAAGACAGAGAAGGGAAAAGCACTGAAACAGGGGGAATAGCGCCAAAATAATGCCAAACGCACCAAAACAGTGTCAAAATCGCAACCTGTGTGACATTTTCAACATTCAAACATGTTATTGGTTAAAAAAAAAAAATTGATCTTTTTGGTGTTTGGATTCACGTCGGGTTCACCAAATGATGCTCTGCAAAAAGGATTAGAAAATCTGTTTGATGGCAACACACACAAGAGCACAAGAAACAAACGTTAGTGTTAGCAACAAAAGATTATCCTAAACAGGCATATCAAGAGAGATATTAAGCATGAAATAGAAAGCATATAAACATAAAATGAAATAGCTAATCAAGATGCTCATAGTTGCTCCTCCCTTGTTCCTCTCCTCTCCAAGTCCCAAATGAGTGTAGCTCTCAGCAGCTTTTTGCACTATGGATGCTTATGGAGGATTGAGATTTAATACTAAGCTTCAAATATGAAATGAAAAGCTAAATACTATGCTAGAGTAGATAGTGATGCTATGAAAAAGCTCTATGCTAATGCCAGTATAACAACAATACTCTAAAATGCTTCTCCTTTGCTTGAGGAGAAGGGTTCTATTTATAGAAGAAATGGGGAAATGAAGGGTTAAGATTGAATGGTTTAATCAAGGGCCAAGTTTGAAAGTTGGGGATCCATGTGCACAATTGGCACCAATAAAATGGTGACAAGTGTCAACATAGGATTGGGTTGAGAGAAGAGGTTGGAGGCATTAAAGGCCTGAGAAGACCTCATGGTTATCTAGAAGGTAAGGGTCAAGTCTAAATTAAGATTACCCATTGGATTAAGAGTTAATCCAAGGATAAACCTTTGTGCAAATGATTAAGAGATAATCATGGTCAAAGCATTAAAGGCTTGATGAGACCTTTGGGTTGGGTAGAGGTTGAGTCAAAACAAATGTTTTAACCATGTGGGAGGGTTGAATTAACCATTAATGGTTATTGGAGACTTTGGGGATTAAGTGGTTGAAGGTTGAAAGCTTTCAAAGGTTATCCAAGACTTTGAGGGTTAATTTGTTGAACACACAAAGCATTAATTGCTTTTCAAAGACTTTGGAGTCTTTGAGAAGTGACTCCAATTTGCTTAGGAATGTGACAATATTTAGGGGATGGATTAGGCTAATTAGGAAGGGTTTAGAAGAATCTAGAAGGGGTTTAGGCATACAAGTGGATTTTGTAGGAAAATGCAAGTGGGAGAAATTTTGGTATTTTCAATTAAAATAAAATCATTTATTTCAATTAAATGGTGTAAGTTGCATTTGGATAAATATTTAAATAAATATCAATTTATTTAAATGAGAAAAAGAAGATAAAGCATTAAAATGCTTGAAGACTTTGAGGGAAACCATTAAAGGCTTGAAGACTTTAAGGAAAACCATTAAAGTCTTTAAGAAGACTATAGAAGGAAGCCATCAAGTTTGAAGACTTTAAAGCCATCAAGTTTGAATACTTTAAGGGAAACCATTAAAGGTTTCAAGTGGGTGAGGATAAATAGGATTTTAAATAAATAATTTATTTAAAATAGTTGTGCAACTTGCTTTTGTAGGAAAATACAAGTGGGTGGAGGATAAAGGTGATTTAAATAAATTATTTATTTAAAATAATTGTGCAACTTGCATTTGTAGGAAAATGCAAGTGGGTGGAGGATAAAGGTGATTTAAATAAATGTTAATTTATTTAAATGTGAGAGGTGAGATTTTGGGGGATTTAAATAAATATTAATTTATTTAAATGTGAGAGAATATTTAATTAAATAAATATGATTTATTTATTTAATTAATGGTCTGAATTTGGTTAAGTGAATTAAATCAAATAAATTGAATAATTTATTTAATTAATAGGAGAAGAGGGTTAAGATGAATTAATTAAATATTAATTTAATTAATTATTAATTGATGGTTAAATAATCAAATAAATACTAAGTATTCATTTAATTAAGTGGACAGATTTATGTGACTACACAAATTAACCAAACACACCAAGCATGCAAATCGAGAAAGTCAACCAAACAGATGACTCGCAAACCCAAACAAGAAGGGATTACCGACGACAACTGGCGATGCTCACTGGAGCACGACTAAGGTCAACTAGGGTCTTACGACCACCTAATCCAACTTTAAGGATTACAAGAGGTACACTCAAACCTGCAATCCAGGTGAAGACGAACCTCGCACTCCTGCGACATTGTACCTGAAATTTCCTGCAACCAAGATCATACATGGATCCATATATAAAATTTAATGAAAGCGTTAGTCCGATACTAATATCACGAAATAGGAACACTGAATAACTTGCATACAACTAGTGAGAAAATCACATCAATAGCTATGCGTAAAATCAACATCTGACTATAACATAATATTACGATAAACTAATCAAGATTAAACCAAGGTTAGAGATTGATTAGGGCAGGGGTACTACATTCTCCCCCCCTAGGTTCCGACTTAGTCCTGGAAGTCGTAAGGCTAGATGGAGAACAAGTCGTACGTATCAGCCTTGAAACTCATTCAACAAAGATCAAATTGCACATAGAAATCTTTCCATAAATAAATGAAATATGATTGCAAATTCCTTTACAAACGCCATTATCCATTGGCAAGATACATCTAAAACCATACATTCCTTAAAATATTCTAGGAATTATCCACAATCATAGCAGAGAAAACAGGAATTTTCTTCCATTCATTACACCAAATTAAAACATTACAAGGAGGTAAACAACAATTACCATAATCATCGATCAAAAATGACAGAAAAACATGCCATAAGATCAATTTTCCTTTACCAATCCATCTTTCTCATAAAATTTTAATAACATAGAACTAGCTCAAGATATCAATTTCTACCACCAAATTAACTTTCATGAAATAAGAGCAACATAAATAACTCAATTGATTACACTTGCCAGGCATATAACAACCTTTCCAAAGACTATGTCCCATAACATAGCGACAAGCTAACACAATTTACTCCATGATACAAATAATAACCATCCACATAACTGGAATGCATAACAGAAAAGGCCACATGTGAGCATGTCTAATGCTCGGTCAAAGATAACATGCACGATCGGCATCTCTATGCCTGATCTCAGAATAACAATATGATCATAAAAATCCAATATCTCACTCAAAGGCTCGATGGTGCTAGGCCCACCATAGCGGTGCTACCTTCCATACAAGACCTTTGTGAATATCCCTTGTTGTGCAAGGTGGTTAGCCTCCAAGAGATAGTCACCACACATAGGTAGGTAGTGGATACTAGCTGCAACATAGCCTCACATACCCCCATCCTCAAGGTTCCTTGCGTCTACTTCCTCGTATACACTCATCCAAGCCCGTCTCCTACGTTCTTGGAGAGGAATTCACATTGCAACACAAGACCAGCATACGAAAACAACAAGGATAAACCAGTTTAGCCACCAAAGTACAGAAGAATAAAGATAATAAATCCTCAATTCCAACAGTAAGGCAAGAAAATAATCCGGAATCTCAACACCAAATCAAAAGTGCAAAAGATCACAAGATCATGGCTAAACCTTCACAGTCAAAGTAAAATAAACTGCTGATCCCCAAAGAAATATAAAGAATAGCACAACTGCACATAACATCACTGCGTGACTAATAGCTAGCCACCAACGAGGAAGGAAGGAACAATCGTCTAGCTATCCTAGTAGCTCATCATGTGGTGTGGCCAAGTCACACATCCACATGGCATGGCAGCGTGCACCTCGACATCACCCCGCATCACGTCGTCACGTGGCATGGCTCTACCCAATACCTAGCGGTAGGCCGCATGGAAATGTCTACTACATCCCGCATCGTGTCTCAGCACGGCATGGCAATACTCCAAGCGGACAAAGCACGCAATGGATGTATACCGCATGGCAGTGTACCCCGCGGATAAGGCACGCGCTGGTCACACTCCGCATAGCGATGTTCCTCTTAGGATACTCGCCGTAAGCCAGAGGTATACATGGCTAAGGTCTACCCACAAGTCTACCAACACTAGACAGTTGGCAACTTATGTAAGAACAATGACACGCCTCTCATGAAGACAAGGCAACAGATGCTCCAATAGAATTCCATCAATATGCTCAAAAACTGGAGAGGAATAGGCTGGCACACATAAACCTATAAATAGATTCATCAAAAGGGAAAGTATTGAGTACACCTTTGATACAGTTTAGTAGTACAACTATATCATTCCTCGAAGTAGAGAAGCTAAGGTCGCTTCGCGTCGATATTACTCGTACGCCAATCCATACTATTCAAGGAACGGTTACTACGAATACTACCCCTTAACATACTGAGTTACCCACAACCCAAGGTTTGGTACTCAGCAGGGAAACAAATAAGCAACATCACATAAACAGTATGGTTTCCCATACTCATAAGCAACATATCCTCCATGGCTGATTACTTCACCAATCCATGGGCACATATAATAAGCACTGGTTTCTTACAATACACACAAATACACCAGCACTGGTTTAGTCACATTTACGGGGATTACTTTTCAGTACGCTAACATCTATACAAGGAAGATTCCAATTATGCTTTCTACATAAATAACTGAATCAAGTTTACTCTAGATTTAAGCACTGAATTCATTAACAATTCACAATTACATAAGGAAATAACATTATTCCTATATCTTTCTCGAATCTCACTAAGCATTCATAACTAATTTACTAGCTAAGCAAAATCATTTCTAAAGCTTAAGACTTTCATCTATCACTCATGAAGCCAAGAAGCAAACACACAATTTCACATGTTTTATAAACATTCTATTTAAATCAATGCACTCTTTAATATCATTTCTAAACTTCTTATGATTAAGCAAAGAGAAGGGAAAGAGAGTTTGATAACCAAACTGTTTTCTACAAAACGCAAGATCAAACAAGATCACGCTGCATTAAACATTTTCTCCCTATAAGCCTATCATTTCCTTTACATAGTTTTCATTTTGCTACCGTTAAGAAGGATGACAATCAGCCTAACAAAACATTTCCAATAATTATGGTTGCAACACGAGGTTCTAGTTTTCCAAACAAAACAGAGATCAAGAGGGGCAATCTTTTTGATAATGCAAGACCTCTTAAGAACACTCACTTATAATAATACAATATAGACACATGTCACAATTTGCAACCTATTAGAGAAGATCATATTACGATCAAAGATAAGCAAAGAGCTATTAACCAAATAGAACATATTAATGCACGCACATCAAACAGGCTTTTCATTCGCACTCTCTAAACACATTAAGGTAATACATATACCCAAAAGCGAGTTCGATGGAGTATTTGCTAAATTAAATCTTCAATCAACTGGTTTAATGAAACACAGAAGACAATCTTTCAGACAACACATAAAACAATCTTTCAGGAAACACATTAATACTCTCTTGAAGCTACAATAACATGCTCCTTTAATAATCTAAAAACATAAGCATCATAAGGCTCACTCAAGGGTTCAAGAAGTCACACCCTTTTCTCTCTTGCAAACAAGAAAACTCGAACCAAAGATAATTACACATATCCTGATCATTTCAATTTCCTGAAGAGGAGAGAGAGAGAGAGAGAGAGGAATGGTGATGATCATTTAATTTTCTACAAAACAAGCATACAATAATTGCCATACAAGTCCTTCAAGTGGACAACAATAAGCTAAATCATAATCTTAAACAAACACAATTCGCACTTTCAGATTCAAGACAAGCACGGACCAACCCAAATGGATTAGTCTAAAGAGTAAAACACTCAAAAAGGAAGGTACATACGACTCTCTTTCAGAATAAGAGTAATCGTAGACCAAGACATCAATAAGCACACAATGCACATATAAACACTCAAACACCAACATCAAGAAGGCGAAAACAAGGTGTGAACACACACGTTACACACCAGCTAAGGTCTGCTCAATCACTCACATGCAAAAGGAGGACAAGTATACACATAAGGTAATTACACCTCACACAAATGGAGGGCACACGCGACACCAGAGATCCCAATGTTTGCAACATGGGCTCTGATACCAAATGTAATGCCCTGCCAGAAAACCCCGAAGGGAATAAGCCAAAACACAAGAATAGAGTGCAATTTTTTTATTTTTTATTTTAAAGTTACAACACATAAGATGCAACAGATATCAAAGATTCAGATAACATAGCGGAAGACTTCAACTAACACCTAAAGAGTTTCCCAACGAGATTACTTAAATTTCACAATTCACTTAACTCACACAATTAATCCAAAAGCTGAATATCTTAATAACGAGATAATTCATAATCAGGATAATTTCTTTCAAATGATGGAAATATAAATCACAACCAAAGCTTCATCCATTAAGATCTATTCATAAACTTCATTCAAGCTTTTCATTTAAAATTACAAACCATACATCTAACATTCTAATACACTAGGATTTCATCATAACATAAGAGATCTTTCAAGCATATTTAGTTTTCTAACCACAACGGAATAGATTCCATTACTCTAAGCTACATTCATTCATATTCCGACTTATTGCATTTTAAAAAGATGATTGCATAAAAGCACCTACGATGATTCTCATCTAAACTACTTACGCATTTGATCAACATGGCATTCAAGAAAGAACTGAATATAAGCATTTAAAGTTAATTCCAATTATCCACTTAACCATTCTAACATAAGTTAATCATACATGATAAGGCTGAATAAAGGAAACATAAGAGAATACATCACATAACACCATAATGATCTCGGAGTTCACCCCTAAAGGGCTACATCTCCGGGTCTGCGCAACTGCAAGACCCCTCTGATAATTAATAAAGTTAAGAATACAAGAGGTTACACCATACAATCCAGCCATCCAGGCGATACATAAACAATATACGAACGACTGCATCGGTCAATTAATACATAAACGATCCTTGAAAAGAACAGGATCCAGCTGACCATAATCAAAGCTAAAACAAGAGGTCCATGAGAGCATCCATAAAACTGAGCCATCACCACCCAAGGTCTAACATGAAACCAACACTCACAAGGGCAGAGACAAAGGATGACTCACAAAGGTACTCCTAACAGGACAACGACAACACACTAGCGAACGTAGGGACAAGTGTCATCACACAACCTGGTATGGATACCATGGCAAGTCTTCATAGGTCCCGGTCCCATACACTGGGTCACCCTGGCAACCTAATCTGAGCTTCCGGCCCATCCAAGCCTTATGTGGACCCACACATCCTCTCGCGAAGACAAGGAAGATGGTTTGCCATTTCAGGCCTTCTCACAACATGTCGAATCTATGATAGCACTTGTCCCATGTGTGAGGCACATTTATCTTACTTAGAAATTACATTCTAATCTACTTAGGTTATCACTTATTTGACTCACTTTCGACGGGTTACCCAGCAGCCACTTTGGGCGCGGCCCCCAATCGAAAGCCACTTTCCCATACGACACTAGACTACACTCGGACGAACTCAAAACCAAGGAATACACATGGTCAGACGAACGGAGTTCAAGAAGAGAGAAACAATCATCTGGTCAAACACGACTCAAAGGTGAACACTTACTGACGGTACTCTAACTAGAGACCTGACAAACTAAGGTCAACCATGAATCATCATTCGACTCACACATAGAGGATATGACCAACTATGACAACATCACAATACAACAGTCAACTCGGAATCGAGGACTGAAACAGGTACCCCAAGTCAATCCATACGATAGGGTCCTACTAAACAAAGCAAAACATGCCATTTCATAATTAAAGGCGAATACAAAAATTAAACTCGCAAGGCAGTAATCAGAAAAGACAATATTTTCTCAAATTGATTTAAACATTAAAATCGATCAAGTTTTCTACAAGATCTAAGTCAGCTTACAGTTATCTACCTCATCAAGGGATAAGTTGTTCTTGGTTTTCTAACTCCTAAGGTTCAAGCATCGAACAGGCAAATTAAGCCATAATGAGTTTTTAACCAATTCATATTAATAAATCACAGACAACCATTACTCAACTAAAATAAGATATTTAATCTTCTATCAAAACGTCATTAACATACTGGTCTAAAATCAAACTCTACAGATTCATAATTTTCAATCCCAGATGTACCATACGGATCACGGGAATATAAATATAAAGGAAATTCAATTGTAGATACTCATTTCCAAACGCACATGATATAAACTTATTAATCCAAGATTGGATCAAAGTATAGCCAATTAATATTCGATGACGAAATTATCAATATTAGAACTTAATTAGACAAGTGCATAAGCCACAAAATGGAAATCGAATAATAATTAACTTATAGATTCCATTATAAAATTAATTAATATCCAATATTAACATTTAACAAGCTATTGCCTTCTTAATCATAATTAGGAACAATTAAACTTAACATTAATATAACTTTCATTAACATACTATTAAAATCATATGCAATTTTTTTTTAATACTAAAAAAAAATACATTAAAAAAAAACGATTTTAAAATCTACGTTTAAACAAAACGCATTAAAAAAAAAACTATGCTCTTTTCCTTTTTTAAACAAAAAAAAACGCGTTGAAAATAATGAGGCGAGGGTTAGGGCCGTGCCCTAACCCTAGCGCCAGGGAACTCCCGCGAGCGGCGCTCACGGTGGTGCTCGCAGGTGCCGCGGTGCCCTGCGGCCACCGCGGCCCCTGCGGCCACCGCCGTGAGCCGCAGGCGTTGCAGACTGCAATGGTCTGCGAGCATCAAGCAGGGAACGGGGAGGAGAAAGCGGGGGACGCGCGGGGGAAGGGGAGGGGAGCGGGTGGAGCTCCGCTCCCCGCTCTCCCAAACCCCGACCCACAGTGAAACACACACACACGCCCAGTCCAACAAAAAAAAATACGTTTGAAATCTTAATTCGAACACACAGTCCGTTTAAAAAGATAAAAACGCACAGGGGGGGGGTAAAACAATTAAATTTTTTAAACAAAATACACACAGTCCGAAAATTACCACAACGCCCAGCACAGGTAATTTGATAAAAAAAAAAATTTCGATTCATGATAAATTCGAATTAAATGAACTGCGTTAGAGAACATATTTTCTTGATGGTTTTCTCATCCTATACAGACATCCAAGGTTTTCAACACCCAAAAACAAGGAGGAATTAACAATACCTCAAAAACACTTCCAGCCAAGCTGGTTAATTCACTAAATCAATCAAAAACATGGCATTCCATGGAGAATCCAAAGCCAAGATTAAACCCCCATTTCCATTTCAAACAAAAACTAAAATTGAGAGAGTTGGATCCTACCTTAACACGCAATCCTGGCATAGCTGAAGGAGAGCCCACCTCCCAGATCCAGCAAAACTGCCTACCCTCCAAAAACCCCCAAATTTCCTTCCAAAATTCTCTCCAACCAAAGATTTTCCAAATTTGTCCATCCTCTCCAAATTTCCCCAAATTTGGGTTATATGGAAGAGTTGACCCAAAAAAAATTCTATTTTTGGAATTAAAACTTTTATTTACAAATAATACTCAAAATTTAATTCTTTTCTAGCTAGCAACAAATTAACTTGCTTTATCAATTCCAAAATCGATTTCTCCTTAATCAATTCAATTTAACCTTTCAAATAATAATCCAACAGAATACAATTTAAGTCTATGGCGATAAAATATAAAACTTCTTTTTCAATAGCATATATAAATGCATTTAATATTCAAGATTAGACATTTAATCGAATTTACTCCCAATTAAAAACGAGCAATCCAAATCAATGAAAATCGCATAACGAAAACCCGATTAATTTAATCCATTAATATTCAATGCACAAACGCATATTTAAACAAGATAATTACTAAGGACTGATTAATAGAATTAACCAAACACACCAAGCACGCAAATCGAGAAAGTCAACCAAACAGACGACTCGCAAACCCAAACAAGAAGGGATTACCGACGACGACTGGCGATGCTCACTGGAGCACGACTAAGGTCAACTAGGGTCTTACGACCACCTAATCCAACTCTAAGGATTACAAGAGGTACACTCAAACCTGCAATCCAGGTGAAGACGAACCTCGCACTCCTGCGACATTGTACCTGAAATTTCCTGCAACCAAGATCATACATGGATCCATATATAAAATTTAATGAAAGCGTTAGTCCGATACTAATATCATGAAATAGGAACACTGAATAACTTGCATACAACTAGTGAGAAAATCACATCAATAGCTATGCGTAAAATCAACATCTGACTATAACATAATATTACGATAAACTAATCAAGATTAAACCAAGGTTAGAGATTGATTAGTGCAGGGGTACTACAGAACTGATTTGAAACTTGAGCATTAACCAGTTCTGATATTGATTTTTCAATATAATTGAAAACTTTAGAAAGAGGAGATGTTTGCTTTCTAAAAATACGCTTATTTCTTTCCCACCAAAGTGACCATACTACTATGGATGGGATCACTTTCCAAATACATGCAAAAAGAGAGGATGAGTATAAGACTGGCCATGACTGGAATAAATCCCATACATTATCTAGAAGAGGTGTGCTAAAGGAAATCTTATCAAGCACGAACATCCAACAATAGTGAGCAAAATCACATTGGAGGAGGAGATGATCTAACGTTTCACTGTGTTCACCACAAAGTACACAAGAAAATGGATGTGCAATATTCAATTTAACAATTCTCTCACTGGTGAGTATTCTCTTATGTAGAGCAAGCCAAGCAAACATCCCTACCTTGGGAAGAACACTATTATTCCAATAGAAATTGTAGGCTCTTTGTGAATAGGATTGAGCAGACATTTGATGAATTTCCTTATACCCTTCCTTGATAGAGTACTTTCCATTCTTCACAGGGCACCATATCAATTTGTCCAAACCATTAGAGATAAAGATAATGTGGTTCTTGAGAATCAAAGAAAATTTTACCTTTTGACCCGAGGAGATTGGGAGTAGAGCTGGCTTCTTCCAAATGACATGATTTGAAGGCTTCTCAAGATCATTTATGTAATCATAAAGGTGTGAACCCCAATGAGCAATAAATATAGGGATCACATCTACTAGGGACTCCTCTAGATTAAGAGGGGGGAGACCACTCCATGAATCATGCCAAAAGTTGACTTCTTTGCCATTATGTACTTACCACGATAAGTATCTAGTAATCACATTCCTAGAGTCCATCATGAAGATCCAAACTGCAGATCCTGATGGAGGATCAAGGATAGTAAATATACGTGAAGGGGTAGGAGTATCTAAATACTTTTCTTGCACAATTTGACACCATAAAGCATGTGGTTTTTCATACATATTCCAAACTAGCTTTCCCCGAAAGGCCTTATTCCTTTTTAACAGATCATGCAGACCCACCCCGCCCATAGATTTGCTTGGAGTCATTTTGTTGAGAGACACAAGAGGGATCTTTTTCTCTTCTGAAAGATTACCTTTCCAAATAAAATTTTGAATAATTTTCTCAATATGAGAGACAATAGATTTCGGGGCTTGAAGGACTAAAATCTAGTAGTTTGGAATTGTAGCCAAAACAGTTTTGACCAGAAGGATTCTGCCTGAGAGAGATAACCATCTAGCTTTCCATACAAAAATTTTTCTTTTTAATCTGTCAATCACAAAATTCAAAAAAGAAGGTTTCCCTACTCCCATAAAGAAAGGGACACCCAAGTACGATGATGGAAGAGAATCCACTGGAAAGCCCAATGTCTGGATAATGTTGTTAGACACCATTTCAGAAGTATTGAATATGAATAGTTTAGATTTTTGCGCACTAATTTTCTGTCTAGATCTAGAAGTATATATGTCCAATATTTTCTTAATATGCCTTTCTTCTTGTATATTGGAACAGCCGAATAAAAGTGTATCATCTGCAAATAAGGTGTGGGTGATAGAAATTGAGGTATTAGGGATGCATACCCCCTTCCAGAAACCCAAACTCAACTGCTTATTGACCAATCTACTAAAAGCTTCTACCATGATAATGAATAGAAAAGGTGATAGCAGGTCACCTTGTTGAACCCCTTGGGTGGCTCAAAAAAAATCAGAAGGATTACCATTCATAATAACTAAAAAATGTGCCCCAGAGAGGCAATTTTTGATCCATTTGCACCACTTATCCAAAAAGCCAAACTTTTTAAGCACTCTCAAAAGAAAGGACCAACATACTTTATCATATGCTTTCAACATGTCTAATTTAGCTATAAAAGCAGGGGAATGTGAAGAGTTAATTGAGTGCAAAACTTCATGGGCCACAAGCGCACCTTCTGATGTTTCCCTGCCAGGAACAAAACCTCCTTGTTGAAGAGATATTACTTTAGGTATCAAGGATTTTAACCGGAGATAGATATCTTTTGTGAAAATCTTATACATTGAATTACATAAGAAGATAGGCCTAAAATCTGCAAAAGATTGAGGGTTATTGGATTTGGGGATAAGAGCAAGATGGGTTAAATTGAAGTTCTTGAGAATAAAAGCTTTTTGTCTTGACTCCTCCAAAGCCATTAAAAGATCAAAGCCTAAAATTTCCCAACACTATTGAAAGAATAGTATGGTGAAACCATCAGGGCCTGGAGACTTGTCAGGAGCCATCAAAAATACCACCTCTTGTAGTTCAACAAGAGAGAAAGGTTGCACCAAATAATCATTATCACATTGTGAAATTAGACAAGGAATGGAGTCTAACAATATGTCGACACTGGACTCATCAGAAACAAAAGGAGGGGAGGGAGCAAGAAGATTTTTATAGAAGAGTTCACCCTCTTCCCTAATTTCTTGTTCATTAGTTAATTTTTCCCCCGAAGAAGAGGCATTTATAGAAAAGATAGTAGATGTAGCTTGCTTAATCTTTGCAGAAGCCTAGAAGAATTTAGTATTTTTATCTCCTTTTAGCCATAATTCCCTTGATTTTTGTCTCCAGTATTCCTCCTCTCTAGAGCACAGTGATTTAATTTGAATTAGTAGGATGTGATGGAGAGAAAATATAAATATAATATTTTATTTATAAAGTTAATTATTTATATTAATAAATTTAAATAAAGAATTCTAGAAAATTGAATCTTAAGGGATAAGATGGATTTGGTGTTATGAAACATGTTGCTTATCTCTCTAAATTTATTTCTTGAAAAATTAAAGAGTTTTATTAATATTTTTTAAGATAAGAGTAGGGTAAAGATAGAAAGGGAGTTGAAATTTTACCAACATAATTTTAAGTTTTATACATATATATGTATGTATGTTTTTATTAACAAAGAAACGTTAACAAGGGTGCTGACCTTTCACATAGTCAAAAGCCTATCAAAAAGCAAACAACTCATAGGTGACAAACAAACTAAGCAAGGGTACAAACCCCAAACAAACAAGGTTAGACCAGCCAAATAACCCTGTCAAACCTGCAACAACCCAAAACCCAATTCAAGAGTGGAGAGAAACACTCAAAACTTGACAAAGGGGGGTTTGGGAAAGTGGGGTAGATTCCCCCTTTTGCCTATTATAATTTAAAGAAAATACATGTTTGTTGTGTATTTTTTGTTTGTGGATTTATTATATTTATTTCAAATAAAAAAATGTAAATTAATGTGAATTTAGTTGTGTAATTTGGATCACACTAATGATCCATCATGAGGATGAAGAAGAAAAAAAATCTTGATGATGTATCATTAGATATGATTAGAAACGTTGATGCTAAATATAATACACAATTTTATTTAGAACTTCTAATAAAAAAAATTATATCTATTATATTAACCATATTATTTATTATAATCATATAATTTATTAATTCTATAATAATTTTAAATATTCAAACTTTAAAAAAATGAGTAAATTTCTAAAAGTCTAAATATTAAGATTAAAATTGCTTTCAAAATTATTTTAATTAAATAAATACTTCTTAATTCTAAATATTAAACTAAAAAAATATTTATCTTTTCAAAAAAATAGATTCTAATGAAATATCAAAGACATTTTCTTCTTATCTATAAAATCTACCCAAAATCGAACCATGGTTCGATCAGATGGTAAGAAAGCAGGACCATTGCTCCATACCTCATCAATATATTCCACTATAATGGTAGACTCAACCACAGACCTACCATTGTGGATAAGAACAGGTACTTTCTTAAGCACAGGATTCATTTCTAGCAACAAAAGACTCTTATTATTCATGAAATCTTCTTCTTCCACATACTCATATTTGATGCCCTTTTCTTCAAGCCCAAACAAGACTCTCAAAGTATAGGGGCTAGCCCAAAAGCCAAGAACCTTAACCTTATCTTCACGGATACTTCTACTTCAAACTTGAAACTTGAATGAAGTTTTCTTTGCAGGAGAACAAATATATCCTATATTTATAGTGGCTTTGGGCTCTCCAATCTGCTTATGTTATTTTTTAAGAATATTTTGATTCTATTTTAGTTTTTTTAAATGGGTATTGTATATCATTTTATTAATGTCAAGATAATCTATATTCTAAGCAAGTTTAGGGTTGCATTGAAATCAATGGCAATGGCTCTGGATTTATTCAAAGGCTTGTTGATTCCAAGTAGAACTCTCAAATGTATTTACATGTAATTTAGGTCTCATTTTATTTTTGATACTAATATCATGATATCATTATAAATATCCTAAATACATCTAGAACAATCAATGATATTATTTTTAAATTATTTTATTTATTTAAGAATTAGTAGTTGACTTTATACTCATTTAAAAATTATTATTTATTATTCATTTTATTTATTTAAGAGTTATTTTTTATGTTAGTTTTTA
Source organism: Cryptomeria japonica (assembly GCF_030272615.1). Lineage (NCBI taxonomy): Eukaryota > Viridiplantae > Streptophyta > Pinopsida > Cupressales > Cupressaceae > Cryptomeria > Cryptomeria japonica. The sequence continues at coordinate 19,523,906 of NC_081408.1, read as the reverse complement.
AGTATATTTCGATTATATTTTATTCTTTCTAAGATGGGAGTTGTATATTATTTTATTAATGTCAAGACAACTCATACTTTCTGTCATGCCCACTCTTGGGCACGAACGGGAAATTTTTTTTTTAAAAATACTTAACTAATTATCAGCTTTCTTAATTAATATAATGCAACTTAAATTAAAATATCCATCTAAGTACGATTAACTTAAATAAAGTGATGCAACTTGTTGGGTCTTAACTATGTCTCAATGAATCCAAACAACTAATTTAAATGAGTCAAAAATAACCTATGTTGAAAACGAGCCTTTGTCTCCCCAATTAGGGATTATTAATCTTCTATTAAATGGTTAAATTCTCAATTAAGAAAATTTTAACTAAATATAAGATTTCTAGAATAGGGTAAAAACTTACTATAGTTCATCCACCCCGTGGTCAAATGCTGACTCATTCTAACGCTTAGGTTGATTAAATTTGTTGAATTAAATAATCGTTAGTTTTAAACCAGCCCATTAATTCTCAGAATTAGGGGGGCCAACATAGAGGTATTTATCCTCTAAAATTTACCCCCCCCAAAATATAAACCTCTCTCTCTCTCCTTTATTTACTTAATTATTTACTTTATTGAATTGCACTTACATTTATCATTATTTTAAGAGAAAACCCTACTTATAAGATTTCTTCAACGATTTTTTAATATTATAGAAGGGAAATTAGCATTACTTAATTTTAAAAATCAAATATGAGTCCAATTTAATAGAATTAGTTAAACCCCTCTTCGAATTAAATTCTCTCTTAAAAATAAAACCCTTCTATAAAAACTCTTCTACCTATGCCCAACATTGTAAGACTTATTTTAACCAAATTTAATTCTTTTAAATGTCCTTTTAGGTCTACTTATATATATATATATATATATATATATATATATATATATATATATATATATATATATATGTTTTATGTAATCATTTATATACTTAGTCATAAACCTCTTATATGGGAGTGTTTTGACTGATAATCCCAAAGAAGAACTCACATGTTTATTTTAAAATTGTTAGAGTGTTGCCCTAACCCGAAAATTTAGGGTTAGGGCGAACACGCTATTGCCCAAGCCCCCGCCTGTTTTTTTTGGGTGTTTATTTTTTTTTTTGGGTCCAAGGGCCGGGCGGACGACGAAGGGGGAGCCGCGGGAGGAGGACCTGGGCGGAGTGTTAGATGTGGCGCAGGGGCTTCCGCAAGTTAGCAACGTAGGGGGTTTGAGGGAGGCGTTGAGCGGGGATACACCGCAGCGCGGCACCGCCGCCGGCCGTGGACGGCGCCGCCCGCAGGCTGCGGCCCCCGCAGGCTACGGGCGTCGCCGCCCGCAGTCTGCGGGTGCCGCAGGCTGCGGCCACCGCCGCCCCCGGCTACGGCCCCCGCTAACTCGCTGCACCTTGTTTCTTGCGATAGTCCGTTTCCCTGGTTTTTTTTTTTTCTTTGCGTGTTTAAAATATATGCAAACAATATATATATATATATATATATATATATATGTATATATATATGTATATATATATATACACTGTGTATCTGAACATAGTCACAGAGTCTCAGTTTCTGGCAGATTTCATTTTATTTAAAATATATATATATATATATATATATATATATTTATATATATATGAGTATATATATATATATATATATATATAAATATGTATATGCATTTATATGTATATATATGAGTAGATATAGGTTTTTTGAATGATTGTATTTTTTTTTCAGATCTCTCTTTTTTATATATAAGTTAATAATATCAGACTGAATATATATTTTTTTTTTTATATAATGAAGAAATCACCAGGTCTGCAAATGTATACATTTAATTTTTGAAACAGAGCCTCAAATAACATTCCAAAGCTAAGCACATTTGTAAATATTTCTTTTGTGCTATCATTTACTTATTTATTTACTTATTGTATATATATATTTTTTTTTTCTTTTAATCCCAAATGGGCTGCCCTAATGTGATTCTCTTAATTTGTAAACAACAAAATGCACTTCAAGGGGATTTCTAAATCTGAATTCTACCTTAGTAATAAAATGGTAACATTCAAAAAAACCTAAAAGTTCTATATTTTTTTTTTTTGCAAAAAAGGTAACTTGTTTAATAAACTTCTTATCTGCAATAACCAGAAAATAAAAGGCTGTTTTCATTTAAATTTACAGCAACTTGGTTTGCATCTATTTGCAGAATACATGTAAAATAAAATGCATCTACTTTTCCTTTGTAACATGAAATTTTTCATAAAATCTAATACATTACTTTTTCATTTGCAACTACTAGAAATAGGGGTAGAAAGCAACAAATATATCACTATCAAGTAGATATCAAATATGTTTTTTTTTTTGAGGATACAAAATAATCATGTATACAAATGGGTTGAACAACCCTACAATGTATTTCTCTACATAGTTACTTAAAAATAATACAACCCTTTTTTTTGAAGGAAAATACTACAACATTGAATGCTTCCATTTCTCCCCTATCTTTAAAACATTTTGCTGCAACAAAAATCAGCCACATAGCTCTTTAATCCATCTTTTCCCATTTCCATGCAACCTGCAATAAAAACATGTTTTGACCATGGGAAGCTCACCTCCCAGCCTAGGCTTACTAGAAGCCACCCCCGAGCTTGGAGAACCAAGCACTAGACGGGTTACAAACATGCAAAACCACTACAAAACATAGGAACACCTTTACCATCAAATTTCCCCTTCCCAAGCTTCACATACACCACTTTCATGGTGACTCTTCCATGGGTGGAAGTGGACCATGTACCAATGGGGAGAATGCATGCCCAACAACAATACTACACTAGCCACCTCATAGTAACACAAATGCAACCCAAACATTTCACAACCCTTATGCCCCCCAAAAAGGCTCAAGGCCATATATGCTCCCCTTATGACCCCCAATTGCATACACAAGGCTATGCATCAAGGGTCACCAAGGACTCCCTTGAGAACACTCTCCATAAGGAGAGCCTCTCACCCATGGCTGTCAAACTCCTTCCACCCCAAGATCTTCCTACCCTCCCAAGGATAGGAGATCTTGGACACTCCCAAAAACAACAAGAAAAACAACAAACACATAGAAAGGAAAACTATACATTTTACTTCAACACAAAAACTTCTTAAAAACACAATCTTTCAAGCAACTCTTTTCTTGTTACAAAACAACATAAACTATCATTTTCAACATAATAAGAGAAAGAAGAGAGTAACCAACCTAATTCTGCCAAAAGGTTTGCTAACTTTAGTTGGGGATGAGCTGCCCAATATCCACTATCTTTTCTCCCAAAATTCCACTAAAAATGTCAACTCCTACTAACTTTTTCCAAACAAGCAAAATCTCCAAGAAAGGAGAGTGGGTGATTACTCACTAAGTTTGAAAAATCTTGCCTAAGAAGGCCTCTCACACACTTCCCAACTCCTTGGGTGAGGTGTGAGTTCCCATTGGTCGCCCTTCCCAAACTCTTACACACTACCAAAATTGGAAAGGGAAAAGGTGGAAGAAGATGGGGAAGAGAGTTTGACTCCTAAAAGGAAGGTTCTCTATCCTAGGGAGAACTTTCTAAGTTCAATTTTCGTGCATCTTGGAATTATCACTTTTTGAAGTGACTTCATAGTCACATGGGAGAAGCCACATGTTGCAAAACACCCCTAACCCATAGGTATACCCTTAGGACCTTTGGAAAAGCCTAAAAACTTACCCTAGGAGTCCATTAAACCCTTTGGAAACCCCACTGAAGTTTACCTACGGGTCAAGCATGAGTTGACCGCTCCCATGACTCCCTACCCAAGACAAATTTGGGACCACACTCATGTTTTTGAATGGCTTTGGTAGAAACAAAACTCCCTCCAAGAGACAAGTCAACTCAATGACACTTAATCAGCACATGTGTCAAGTGACACAACAAAAATAAAATATAAAAATCACACATGGAAAATTGGTCTCTTGAAGGATTACACAATTACGTATAAATTAAATTTTACATTCAAGCATTATACACATCACAAATAAAATACATTACAAGGGGCGGGGTGTTGTCTCTCCAAATAGACAACTCCCGGCTTAACAAACGCACATTGGTCTAGGCTTGATTCTCCATAAATTCCATGGTCACATGGATAATTTCCTGCGCATCTCAATTAACACATTAGTAACTCCAAATAATCACAATTATTCATAATCAAATACATGGATTCTATTGCAATCAAACACTCATACATTAGGCAACAATAATTCAATTCCTCATTTGTTTTCACTTTCAAATTTCACATAAGCAAACAACATAATTTCCCAAAAATGAACCATTCATAAATATGCATCATTTTCTTTCATCAAAATAAAATCCTGCAAATTTCCAATAATGACATTCACCATCATAATGTAAATTCCATTCTAGAACATATCTAAAGTTTCATAATCATCATGCATGAAATAAAACATCAACAATGTTAGCGTGATCCAAATCATGGGATCATATAAGTTCTAAGTCCATAAAGCATAAAATGAAGCATCCATAATAGTCTCAATGTGCAAATAACTGAAAATGTCAAACTGAATCGGGGTAGGGCCTCACACTTTCAACAAGTTGAAAGTTGTAGTGAAAACAATGGCAATAGTGGTAGATTTATTCAAAGGCTTGTTGATTTGAAATATAATTGCTAAATGTATTTGGATGTAATTTATTTCTATTATTTGTCTTCGGACATGTAGTGCCGTGGTCAAAACACTTCGTTGGTGAAGTGACCACCATGGTTCAAATCCTTGCCGGGCCTTTGTGCTCGCAAGGCCTTGTGCCTTCGCTGGGCCGTTGTGCTCGCGGATTTGAACAAGTGAAGTGTGGGGATGAGATCCTCGTTTGTGGCCTCACTGGTTCATAGCTCCAGAAATATACACATATTTACAAAAAAGGGTGGGTTGATACATGATCGCACCCTTATTTATCATCACAGATATCCTAAGTACATCTAAAACAATCACTAACATCATCTTTAAATTACTTTGTTTGTTTAGGAGTTATTTTTGACTTTATGATTATTCAAAAATTATTATTTATTATTTATTTGTTTATTAAAAAATATTTTTACTTATTTAACAATTTTTTATTTTATTTATTTAAGAGTTATTTTTTATGTTAGTTTTTTAGTAGATTTTGATTGTATTTTAGGTTTTTTAAGATGGTTATGGTATATCATTTTATTAATGTCAAGACAATTGGTACTTTTAGCAAGTTGAGGGTTGTAGTGAAAAAATGATTGAGGCTATAGATTTATTCAAAGGTTTGTGGATTCCATGTAGAATTGCTAGATGCATTGAATGTAATTTAGTTCTACCATTTTATTTTGACCATTTTATTATAGAAGTTAATAAATATGGAATTGTGTGTGTGAAAAGTTGATTTTTTTTTTTAAAGGTAAGTGCTATCAGCTATGAGGATAGCACCCTATATTAATAAAAGAAAATAAATACATAGCTATGCTATCACATATCCAATACAAAAATCTCTTCAACTAAGGAGAGAGCATAGCTACAATTCGAACCCGACTACAAAAATCCCTAGAAAATACACCCCAAACTGCCCAAACACCACTATCCTATTCCCTAATTCTGTCTAATCAAGCGAAGTATTTCCACTACTGCATCCCCTATATTGAGGAGATTGGCAATTGACCCCTCCGAAAGCCACCAATCATCCGAATCTAGGAGTCTCCTGAAATTGTTGAGGTTGTTGCTCAACACACCTACCTTGAAAGTGCACCAAGCCTCTCTTGCGAACAGGGCCTTTCTTCTCTGCTCTGCTCTATGAGCCACCTCTCCATAAACCTCCTCTTCCTCTCTGTTGTCTGAGTCTGTCTCCTCTTCCATGTCCTCTTCCAGCTCCTCTCCCTCATATGCTTCCCCCTCTTTCTCTCCTTTTGCATCCATTTCCTCATCTTCATCACCATCAGACTCCTCCTGCCCATTTCTTGATGATTCCTCCATATCAGATGTAGAAGAAATATTATTGGCAGGCTCAAAATACAACTTCAGGATGCTCTCCCTGACCCCTTCTCGTAGTTCAAAAATTGCATCCACCACGACATGGATGTTCACCAGGTTAACAAATCCTTGCATCAAATTGACACCTTCCACCCGTGACTCCAGGATATCCACTATGGGAGTGATTACCACTCCATAAACAAGCCCATCACACCAATGACGATATAAGCTCAAGGAATAATCTACCAGGGAGATAATTTCCCCATAGATTTCTTCCTCCAACATGAACAGGTTGAGGCATTGTCGCTTCAGAGAGTTCCCACAATTAACACAACTCAGACCCACAAAAGGCGGCATTTTGGCTATCCAATAATAATACATCTATCTCTATCTTGTTCCTCCTTAAATAGAATGCAGACTACTGGAAACATCCAAACTCCCATTCCAAAGAAATCTTATGGGATCTGCGCACTACTCTCTTAACTGCCATCACATACTTCGATCTGCCAGAGGTATGACTAACTCGTACCTGTCACCGTCACTTTCTGTAGACTGGGAATTACGAGGAGCCGAAACATAGTTCTAATTTCCCTTTTATCACTCAACTATGCCACCTATGGTTTGGTTCATGAGAGGCATTAACATCAATCAATGTCTAACCAACCCTCGTATGAGTCTGTAGCGTCCTAAAATTGTGACACTTGCAATTTCGACTGCATTTCGGTCTTCACGATGGCGACGCAACACGCAACCTGAATGGAGACCCCGAAACTTGCTCACGACACTGAAAACTGCATTTTTCAAGTACCCTAGCCTGAACCTCCTTGCACCCTGATGTCCCAGGAGGTGGGACCAGAGCGCCCAGCGCCCTGGTCCCTCAGGACCAGGGTGCCCAGCGCCCTGGTCCCCAGGACCATGGCGCCCAGCGCCCTGGTCCCTGGGTCCTATTTTGGGCCCAGTCTCCTAAGGGGCTCGGGTCTTTTTGTTTGCAATTTGGAAATTAACTTTCCCTGGTCGGCCTAAGGTCGGGAAAATCAGTCTATTAGCCCTAAATGACAAGTATATAAATGACATTTTCCTCTTTCATTCGATATATGATGAAAAAGGCGTGGAAACTATACTCAAGTGTTCAAGCATTCAAACATTCTTTCAAGCAATTGATCATTTCAAGTCTCCATTCAAGGCTAAGTGTTGCATTCAAGACAAGGATTCAACCATTGAAGAGGAGATCACATACAACATATTACTACAACATACAACATACAACATCTAAACCTTCACACATAAGGATACAAACATCCTTAGAACAAGGTATTAGTACTTGTTTTACAGTCATTTACATTTACAACTTTTGCTCATTTCTTGGTTAATTCCAAAACCTGGGGTTTGACCTAAAGGCAAACCCCCAATCCCTAACCCCCCAATCGTCTTCGCTTTTCTGTGTGTAGGTTGCAGGTACGCGGCTGAAATTGAAGATCTGGAATCCTTGTGCAGAGACGAACAGATCCCCCTTCATTTCGCGGATTTTTCGGAGGACCGTGGCGCCGGGCGCCATCGTCCCGACAACTTTTGCTCAAATTTGTAGGACAGCGCCGTATCGACATTTTACTACTAATTCCAGGTCCGCAGCTTCATCCTATAACCCGAACTCAGTTTATAAGCGAATCTTTATGACTTTCTATGCATGCTTAGCTTAATTTCCTTAACAACATTCTTTACAAAAGAGGGTAGCCTTGCTTTCCTAACCCTTGAAATTCATTTAGCATCCAATCTTGCATTGCGTGGGATTGGATCTTATGAGTTTCAACCCCTCTTTTGAATGTAAAGTCTCTCCCCTAAGTGAAAAACCATCGAATCCTAGCGAACCTCCCTTTTCTCTCCTCGGAGTCGGAAGAGGGGAGAACAACTAGGGTTCAATCGCGATTTTTCCGCTTTACATTTTGGTGAACCCGACGTGAACATCCTTTCTGATTTTTCATGCTTAGATCTGAAAAAAAAAATTGATTACATTTCCATGTTTGATCTTTTGCAAAATTTTAGAGGTGATTGCATAAAAACCCTAAAATTTCTTTTTAGTAATTAAGCTTGTGAAATTTTTAATGGTTAATGCTTGTTTCAGATCTGTCTTTCTATTACAAATTATCAATTCATATCTATGCTTTAATTTTGAAAATTAAGTGGTTAAATGTCAAAACCCTAATTTTTGAAACCCTCTTAATTCAACCTTTGTCCGACAATTTGACTAATCAAAACATCTCCAAATCAGCTGTAACTTTGGATTCTGCAATAAAATCACAATATCCTTCATCCCTTAAAATTTGGAAAAAAGTTGCGAGGACCGTGTTGCACTCCGAGCGCCATCGTCCCCGACATTTTTTCCAAAATTTCGGGAGCGAGATCTTGCTGTATTTTCCTGCTAAAATCCAGAATTTTGGCTGATTTTGTCAGTTATAACACTTTCAAAATTACAGTCAAAGTTGGTCTAGAGATTGCTTGGTCTAAGGCTTCTAATCATTCAAAAATCATTGAAATTAAAATTTTGTGTCAAAATTGCGTTTTTATTATCATAAATCTGAAAATTGTGTTTCAGTAATTCAAAATTTCAGTGCTTTATTCAAATTCTTGCATTTTGTGACCTTTGAAATTAAGTGCTTAATTACAACAACTTTAATTTCCGCTTTCAAAATTGAATTTTGCGTGAAATTGAGTCAATTTTCAAATTTCAAAATTTGCATTGCTCTTGACATTCCCTCTAAAATCATAAAATTCAAAATTTCAGTTTCCCTCTCTTTTTCAAAATTCAAATTTTGCATTTTTTCGACAATCTTGATAGGGTTCAATTTTGAATTTGCAACTTTAATTTGACCTATCTATAGATTGTAAAATCACTCAATTTTTTCAGATTAGCTCTAAAATCATCATACCTTTCATCCCTGCAAATTTCAAAAAAAGTTGCAGGGACCGTGTTGCACTCCGGGCGCCACGGTCCCGGACATTTTTTCTGAAATTTCGGGAGACTGTTGTGATTGCATTTAACAGCTTAAATCCAGAAAATTGGCTGATTTTACTGAAAATTGCTACCTCTAAATTCAAAATCTTCTCTCTCTTTCTAGTGCATGAGTTTTACAACAATAAGCCCTACTTACACTATTCCCGTTAGACGAAGCCTTAGAATTAAGTCCTTCCGAGGTTTAATTACTGAGGAGATGGAACCTAATTTGAATAGCCTTTTTAACGAGGACATGGGTAATTCCTCTAATCCTCCTAATGATGAAGAAGCTCTCCATGAGGTTTCTGTAGAACAACTTTCGAAATTGGATAACCAATTTGACGATTTTCGACAATGGATGTCTCAAGAATACCCTGATAGTCAAGCTCTTCCTTTAATTGAGGGTCTAAAACGTATGCTTCAAAGTGATAAGAATGGAATTGATATTTTGCGTGGTATTGCACACATTGTGGATTCAAATGTGATGCCTATGAAGAGTTGTGCCGAAACCTTAGGTTATACACAACCTCCTACACAAGACAATCATTCTATTCCTTTGACGACTTCTATTGCTAGCATACCTACTTTTACATCAAACATAATGGCTACTTCTACACAAGACATTCCTCCTGTGATCACCAGTCATGGGGGCAACCCTTCTTCTTCAATTAACCCTATTCCTTCATTCAATCCGATTTCTTCATTCGTCCCTTCAATGAGTGTGCCTATTATATCATCACAAATGAACATGACGCAAGGGGGCAATTCATTTAATCATTCTATTCCTCCTTGTAGTGTTCCTCCTGTCCAATCATCTCCTATGATTAATTATCATAGGGTCCCACCACCTTACTCTCTACCTTCTTTCAATAACATAACACCTCCATCTCAATCTAACACATCTAATATGAACTCTTCGACTGAAGCGACCATTAACAATCTTGCACAAACTGTCTCTTCTTTACAGCAACAAATTGCCTCTATGAATCAATCTAAGTTTAGTGTGCCCACATTTGATGTTGCGAGCCCACTTTCTCTTGACATTGTCCGAGCTATTCCTCCTAAACATGTTGAAATCCCGCATTTGGAACTTTATAATGGTAAAGGAGATCCTCTAACACATGTTAAGACTTTTCAAACAATTTGTACTGATTTTGCTTATGACCAAAGGTTGCTTGCAAAACTGTTTACTAGAACATTAAGAGACAAAGCCCTACAATGGTATTGCTCGTTGCCTTCCTATTCTATTACTTCTTTCGAACAACTTGCAAATGCTTTCATTTAACAATTTTAAAACAATATAAGTCCTAAAGTTACTTTGATTGATTTAATGCATTGTAAACAAGGTGTTAAAGAAAAAGTGACTGATTTCATTGGTAGATATAAGCATTTGTATGCTCAAATTTCTTTTCCAGTGCCTGACAATGATATTCAAAGAATCTTTATTTCTAATTTACAAAAAGATATTCGAGACAAACTTTTGTTTTCTGAGATTACTTCTTTCCAACAGTTGTGCGCCACTCTTCACAATTATCAACTGACTGTGAGTCAAATGGAACAATCACATCCTATGGCTCCGAGTGATAAGGGTGATAGCAGTCAACAACCATTTGGGAAGTTTAAACCGAACAGAGATTCCATCAAATTCAATGAAAACATCATCAATAACAATGTGAATGCAGCATCAGGTGTGCCTCCTATTTCTAAATTTTTCAAGAAAGAAAGAAAGTATACTCCTTTGAATGAATCATTGCATAGTATTATGAATAAGTTATTGGAACAAAATGTGCTTACTCTTCCTCCTATAAGACAAATTGATCCTGCAAAGATTACTTCACCTTATTTTGATAACAAAGCCTTTTGTCAATTTCATCGTCAGCCTGGGCATGATACTGAAAAATGTTTTTCTTTAAAGGGTAAAATTCAAGATTTGATTGATAATAATACTATCTCTGTTTCTGGAGTGAATGATAAAGGCAACACATCTGTAGCTCCTCCTAATCAAAATCTTCAGATTTTCACTGATCCATTGCCTTCTCATACCTCTAATGCGATTGAGACTAATGATTCCTCTCTCTCATCTGATGGTCTTGTGTCTATGACCCGGAATGTGATTAACTTTGTAGAGCAGCAAGAAATCCCTGAAGAACCTTCCATCACATTTGATTCTAGCGAAACCATTAGGGCACCTGATGGTCCTTTATACATAGTTGCAAAAGTTAAGAATACACCTTGCCGTGGAGTGCTTATTGATCCTTCGTGCATGGTTAATGTTATTACTGAAGAATTCCTTTTTACTTTGCAATTGAATCAAGTGATCTATGACAAAACAGATGTGATTGTGAAATTATTTGATGCATTTTCTTCTCCTGCAATTGGTTCTATTACATTGCCTATTGAGGTCCATAACAAATCTCTTGATGTGAACTTTGCTATTATTCCATCTTCCGAACAATTTCGTGTGAAGCTTGGCTATCCTTGGCTATCTTCCATGAAATCTATTGCTTCTCCTATTCATAAGTGTTTGAAATTTCCCCATAATGGTGAAGTTGTTACTGTCAATCATAGTCTCTTTAAACCAGCTGAAAGAACCTCTAGTGTTCCTCTTGATTACTTTTGGCCTAAACAATTCCAATCTCTTCCTCCGCGAAGTGATCATCTTTTCAAATCTTATCAAAAGTGGAAAACAGATATGATCCTATCTCTAAGTGAACCTAGAACACCTAAACTTGACATTCCTATCATTCTTGAGAAGGAAGTTCTTCCTTTGAAAGATAAAACTAATGTCTTTCCTCAAGAAGATTCCCAACCCATCCCTATGGATGTGACTATGTCTATACCTAATAAAATTCCTAAGAGTAGACCTATACCTCCTCGTCATGATGGACTTGGTCTTCTCCCTAAACCAAATATTCCTCCTTTATATGGAGCAGTTCCTCCTCCTTCTTTTTATAGAGAGAAGAGACCTTCTTCTTCTCCTATTATCCAGCCTAAGAGACCACAACCTAAACACCCAAGTGCTAAGGATGAGAACATGCCTCCTCCTCAATCTTCTTCACTTCCTACTAAGACTAGACGAAATCGTTCTGCACGTGAACGCCGACGAAAGCGTCGTCTTAGAGCTCAGGCAGCTGCTTCTCAAACTTTGCAATCTCCAAAAACACCTTCAACAAGCATTATTCCATTTTCTCCTCAGCCGGACATTCAGCCTAAATCTCCTAAACATAAGATGCATGATGGTCTTGATCCTGTGCGAGTTAAAGATCCTATTTTTATAAATCTTGATGATGATATAGATGAAAATGTTACTCCTCTTGCTTCTGATAGTGAATATGAACTTGTTGATGTTGATAACCATTTATCTAACGAATTTTCTAAAGCACTTATCCTAGCTCCTAGACAAGAACAATGTGGCTCGGAACATGAACATAGCCCTTGTTTGGATCTTGTGATAGCTCCATCTGCTGTGTTGGATGTTCCTCCTCTAGCGTGTTCCCTGCCTTCCCGAAACATTGATCAGCAAGATCGGGGGGTAGATGACGTGCTAGACTAGTTACATTAGCATAGTAGACTCTCTTCCCCTCTCTTTTGTTACTTCTTCTATATGTTATTCTCATTCTTCTATTTGTTGTCCTTGGTGTTGTCTACTTTAGGACGATGCAAAGCATTGAGATCTCTCGATCTCTCTCATGTTGACTCAAAAGACACATGTGTTCCCTTCTTCTAGGTGACCTTCCTTGATTGGGGAATGAAGAACAATTATGCATACATACATATGATATATATACATGAATTATCATACAGCATATTGACCTCGAGGAAAGCGAGGTCACCTCGTGCTTTGTGTTTTGTGTCTATTATCCTTGGGTTTATCTCACACTTGGGGGCTAAATCCTTGCGATAACGTGCTCCTTTCCTTTCTCATTTCTTATGTGTATCACTACATTAAAGCAATCACCCCCGGTGAGGCGTGTGCGATCGCTTTAACGTAGGGGGGCATACATCCCGTTCATATCTTTTCAAGATACTTGAAAATTTCTTGGCAAATTTAGCTTTGCCTTGAAAATTTTTGATATCTCTCTTGCATGACTCATAGTGAGGGAACCTTACTACTGACAGTCATGGTTCTCCCTCGTGATCTTCCCTTTTACTTTGTCAATCGAAGTCATAAGATCCTTAGTCCACTGGGGGCTCGGTGTATCTTGCCTCCTTGACGTGGTGAAAGTCTTTCAATGTTGTTTCCTTGTACTTTACCGGAAGTATGAGCATACATACTCCCGCTAAAGTGGGGGCTAAATGTAGCATCCTAAAATTGTGACACTTGCAATTTCGAATGCATTTCGGTCTTCACGATGGCGACGCAACACACAACCTGAATGGAGACCCCGAAACTTGCTCACGACACTGAAAACTGCATTTTTCAAGTACCCTGGCCTGAACCTCCTTGCACCCTGATGTCCCGGGAGGTGGGACCAGAGCGCCCAGCGCCCTGGTCCCTAGGACCATGGCGCCCAGCACCCTAGTCCCCAGGACCATGGCGCCCAGCGCCCTGGTCCCTGGGTCCTATTTTGGGCCCGGTCTCCTAAGGGGCTCGGGTCTTTTTGTTTGCAATTTGGAAATTAACTTTCCCTGGTCGGCCTAAGGTCGGGAAAATCAGTCTATCAGCCCTAAATGACAAGTATATAAATGACATTTTCCTCTTTCATTCAATATATGATGAAAAAGGCGTGGAAACTATACTCAAGTGTTCAAGCATTCAAACATTCTTTCAAGCAATTGATCATTTCAAGTCTCCATTCAAGGCTAAGTGTTGCATTCAAGACAAGGATTCAACCATTGAAGAGGAGATCACATACAACATATTACTACAACATACAACATACAACATCTAAACCTTCGCACATAAGGATACAAACATCCTTAGAACAAGGTATTAGTACTTGTTTTACAGTCATTTACATTTACAGCTCTTGCTCATTTCTTGGTTAATTCCAAAACTTGGGGTTTGACCTAAAGGCAAACCCCCAATCCCTAACCCCCCAATCGTCTTCGCTTTTCTGTGTGTAGGTTGCAGGTACGCGGCTGAAATTGAAGATCTGGAATCCTTGTGCAGAGACGAACAGATCCCCCTTCGTTTCGCGGATTTTTCGGAGGACCGTGGCGCCGGGCGCCATCGTCCCGACAACTTTTGCTCAAATTTGCAGGACAGCGCCGTATCGACATTTTACTGCTAATTCCAGGTCCGCAGCTTCATCCTATAACCCAAACTCAGTTTATAAGCAAATTTTTATGACTTTCTATGCATGCTTAGCTTAATTTCCTTAACAACATTCTTTACAAAAGAGGGTAGCCTTGCTTTCCTAACCCTTGAAATTCATTTAGCATCCAATCTTGCATTGCGTGGGATTGGATCTTATGAGTTTCAACCCCTCTTTTGAATGTAAAGTCTCTCCCCTAAGTGAAAAACCATCGAATCCTAGTGAACCTCCCTTCTCTCTCCTCGGAGTCGGAAGAGGGGAGAACAACTAGGGTTCGATCGCGATTTTTCCGCTTTACAGAGTCAAATCTAGGATCTCATTTAGAATGGCTTCCAAAACTACCGTGTCTGCATCCTCTTTGTTGAATATGATTGTACTAAGATCCTTATCAATCCCAACATTGGCCAAAACATCTACCACCTTATTTCCTTCTTGAAAAGTATGTTTGAGTTCAAAAGAGTTAATAGATCCCAGAAGCTTATTAATATAAGGTATCCACTTACCTAGTTTCCAATTTTGAAAGCTAGATTTTGAAATACAGTTAATGAAAATCTATGAGTCTCCTTCAATGATGCTTTTGTCATACCCTTTTTGAACACATAAGTCCAATCCAGCCACCAATGCCCTTATCTCTACTTCATTATTTGTGGCAAATCCCGAACTCCCAAAAAAGCCTCCCATCAATTGTCCCGAGGAATCTCTAATGATCGCACCAATACCTGAAATCCCAGGATTCCCTCTGCTCGCTCCATCAAAATTCAGCTTCACCCAATCACATTGTGAAGGAATCCATCTAACTAGCTTCCTATTGGTTTTGGAAACTGGAGGGCACCCCAAACCCCAGTCCTTGAGCGACCAATTGCGTTCCATATCCCTGTCCCAACTACAATACTTGAATGATTTAACTTTGGGGGGCTTGCTATTAATCACTTCTTCAATTGCCACCTTGATTTTGAAAATCACCTCCTCCAATGAAAGACAAGATTCTTTGAATATCCTTATGTTCTTCTCCTTCCAGATGTGCCAAACTAACAAAGTAGGGGTAATCAGCCATAATCCACTCCACTTCGAATGACCTGCTTTAGGCCATGCAAGAAGGAAATATTTAAGGAGCTCATTTTTAACCGAAAAGAACTGCAATTTATCCATGAGCCAATCCCAGCATGCATCTGTAAAGAGACAATGAAAGAGTAAATGATTAGCTGTCTCTTCACTCCCTTTGCACATAACACACCAACTCGGTCTTGAAATCCCAATATGCTTCAATCTATCACTAGTTAGAATTTTGCCAAGTAGTGAAATCCACATAAAAGATCCAACTTTAGGAAGACCAATGTTGTTCCAACAAAGATAATAAGGCCACTTGCTTTCTCTCAATCTGTGATGTTGAATCTTGTACCCCAATTTCACACTATACTTACCCAATTTGGAGGCAAACCAAAATATAGTGTCCTCTTGTTCCGACTGCAAGACACATCTATTTTTTAGAAGATCTGCCAACTTCAAACACAACATTCTCTCTCCAATATCAATAGTTTTCCACCCCAACACCCCACCATTACTCAAGCTGTCATCAACATAATCTTTAACAAAAAGGCCTACCTTGCTTTCAACCTTTTTGACCCATTCCCGTTCTGCAAATAAGTCACCAAGCACCTGCTCACCTTCCCATGAGTCATGCTAGAACATAGCCGTCTGTCCATTGCCAATGCGCCAAGAAATATGATCGGTAATGATGTTTCTGCAGTCCCACAAGAAATTCCAAGTCAAAGAACCTCTAGCAGCATCGGCTATGGTAAGGATCCTATTCGGATTCTCCAAATCCAAATATTCCATCCTAAAGAGTCTACACCATAACTTGTTCGGATGTTCATACATTTTCCAAGTCAATTTCGTCCCCAACGCAAGGTTTTGAAGTTCCATCTTCCTCAGCCCTGCTCCACCTTCTTCCTTGAGAAGGCACATGGTATTCCAGTTGATTAGGGGAATCTTCCTCTAACCTTTGGCACCTTCCCACACAAATTTCTTGAGAAAACCATCCAACTTCCTCCCAACCATATGCGACATCTTGAAACAAGACATATTGTAAATCAGAATAGCCAAGAGGACAACTCTGATCATAGTCAAACGTCCCGTTTGCAAGAGCCATATGTTCTTCCACTTATTAGACTTCAATTGGCATGAGTGAATCACATCTTCCTAGATATGACTCTGCCTGCAACTAGAGCTGATCTAAACCCCTAAGTATTCGATGGGGAACACCCCAATTTTAAACTCATTAGATGCATCTTATATGTATTTGTATCTGTATCTGTATCTGGAACACCCTATGTGGATTTGTATCTTTATCTGTATGGGGAATACCCCATGTGGATTTGTATCTGTATCTTAATACACAACACTTCAATTAAGTCATTAGATGCATGTTTAGTAAATTAATAATGAACAATGAATAATAAAACCATTACAAAGCAACCTATTGCCTTCTAGCAGATGTGAGTTTAGTCTTGCTCTCATATTCCTATATGCAACACCAGTGACTAGATGACACCTAAACGAAGGATTTAATCTATATGAGTATGAAATTGAGCTAAATGTGATGAATACTAAGAGGGGGGGTGAATTAGTATGCCTAAAAACTTAACCAAACTCTTAAACAAATTTACTGCAGACAGATGTAGTAGTTTAAACAATAAATCAGTTAAAACATAAACAAGCCAAATAGCCAATAAAGCATTCACCCACAGAAGCACAATCACCATAACACAAGATATTTTGACGTGGAAACCCAAATAGGAAAAACCACGGTGAGTAAAACTCACAAGTCAACTATCTGCAGAATAGTAACCAGACCAGTTAAGGTCAGACTAGTTAAGGCCTTACAATGTTCTTCACCAGAACAAATCCTGTTAGGAATCTAGATATCTATTAGGAGATAAGTCTTGTTAAAGACTACCCTGTTAAAGGATTTCAGATCCACAACTAGGAACCACCTTGTTAGAGGATTTACAATAGGCTTGGCTGGGCCTACCCGGTTAGGGTTTTCAGACTTGTCAAAGAGATTAGTAATCAACAAGTGAATGATATAGAAAGTAGCACAAAATGCTTAATTATATCCTTGACAGTTCTTTATTAATGCATTGCAACATTACTTCAGTCTTCTATCCTTTGCATTCACAATCTCTATAGTGAGATACCTATTTCACAAAGACCTAATCTTCTCTACAATAGTCGCACAAAAACCAACTCATAAAACCCTGGACATGATGTCCTCATTTACGAATCTGATTTCATGTCGGTCCAATAAGATTAGACTACAATTTCCTAGGTACAGTGCATCTAGACACATTTGGTAACATGACATAGAAACACCGCCATAGTGTTGGTGGATGATAACTCATCACACATTACAATTATACTGGTTAATAAAGTATACCAATTACCGGTTGTCAAGTGAAGATTGCAAAAATGGAACATAGTGTTCTGATCAAATGATTAACTGCCGCTCAGGGTCTTCATTCCGCTTGAGATCTTCATACCACTTGAGGTCTTTGGTCATGCTTTGACCGGTAAGCATCTTTTGTAAAACACCGATAGTCTTCAACAAACAAAGACTATACAAATTAATGACATCGATACCAGTTGAAACAATTACCGGCTGAGAATAACTCATACATCAAGTAAGTGTGTGTCCATCAATGATAATCACAACTAAACAACATCAAAATATCAACAATCTCCCCCTTTGGCATTGATGGAAACACTTAGGAAAATTTTGACATCTAAGTGCTTACAAAACAAAAATAGATGCCATAATCAAAATTACTCCCCCCTAAGCATATACACTACTTCCTTTTGCAAAAATTACAAGTATGTGCATGAGATTATTAATACTACTCCCAAAATTTCAATAATACTCCCAAAATTTTAATTGTGCGCTACTCCCCCTTTGCCAACAATGACAAAGTGATGCAAAATATGCCCTTTTTTCATAACATAAAAACAGAGTATATGTTCATGCCAATAAAGAGTAAAACTTCTCAAAAAGAGATTTAAAGTTTTGTATAAAAAATTTCATGTCTGAAGACCATGACTCGAGAAATGAGGCAGCAATTTCACTTTTGGTCTTCATCTGGAAGGCTAATTCTTCCATTGCATTGATGGTGCTGAGCTCCTGTGTAACAATAATAGCCTCCAAGTTTAGGAAACACTTCTGAAGAACCTGCAATTTTGGTAATAGGAGCAACTGGAGCTCTTGTAGATCTCGAATCCAATTGCAAATCTCTGAGTCAAGCTTCGCAATCTGATGCCGGTGAGTATGAAAAGTTTGTCCATATAATGTGAACAGATCATAGGGTAGTTTGAAGTTGCTGATATATTTCTGTAATTCCGATTGGAGTTGAGTCTTCCGTTTTAGAGCATCTTCACAAAATAGGTGAGGTTGACAAATTTTACTCAAGAGTAGGTAACCTTCACTCATAGCTGAACTTATATCGTCTTTTTGCTTAAGAAGTCATGTCCTGTCTTCATCTATTTGCTTTACTAAGGCAAGTTTGAGTGCCTTTTCATGGTTTTTCTTTGCAGTGACCTAGGCAACATCTTCCAAACATTGTACCTGATCATCTACTACTGTGCAAAGAAGTTTGAGCTTGGCTAGTGAGGAATCAATACTGGGGAGATTAGTACCGGGGATTAGATTGGAAAGGGTGTCAACAACAAACTGAATGACATCATGTTTGTTCTTTCTTTTTCCTTCGTTCTTCCAATCTCTCCTGCGCTAGTTGAATACTCTATAGTATCTCAGTCTCATCAACCAATTGAGTCAGACATGCAAGAGTCAAATTGGTGGGATTGGTGGGATCAACCTTCTTGGCTTGATCTCTTGTTGCCTTAGGAGTATGTCCTCCTTCCTTTGCCTTGACCTCTTCTTGTCTTTTCTTCTCCTCTTCTTCTTTTTCTTGGGCTACCTTGGCAGCCTTTACTTTCTCCTCTTCCACTCTCCTCTTATGCTCTTCTTTCTTCCACTCTTCTTCTTTCTTTTTCTCCTCTTCCTTTTTCTTCTTTGCTTCCTCCTTCTTTTCTTCTTCCTCCTTCCTCTTCTCTTCTTCCTTTCTCCTCTTCTCTTCTTCCTTCTTTTTCTCTTCTACCTTCTTCTTCTCTTCTTCCTTATTTTTCTCTTCTTCCTTCTTCTTTCTTCTCCCTTCCTCTTCTCTTCTTGTCTCGCTTTCTCCACTCGCTCTTTCTCTTGCTTTTCTTTCTTCGCTTTCTCTTCTTCCTATTTCTCTTTCTCTGTTGTCTCATCCTTTTCAGGAGTGATATCCTTAATATCCAGTGTATCAACATCAATAGGTTCATTTTGTTCTACCATGCTTTCACCCAAACTGTCAAAAACTTCATTTGGTTTGGCGGTGGATAGGTCAGGCTCTTGCTCAGCTAGTCGATTAGCTTTGGATACTTTTTGCATTTTGACAGCTGCCTTAACCTGCAGATGGGTGTCTTTTTCCATTCAGATTTTTTGCCTCCGAGTAACTGAAGTCTTCTTCTTCTCATGATGAAGATGCCTTTGTACTTATCAATAATCTCAAACAATTCTGAATTAGAGACATCTGGAAAATATTTAGGGAAAACTTTCTCCCTGATGTCTTGTTCCTTTTCAATGGCAATGCGTCACTTATTGTCCAAAGAATCATACAAAGATTTAGAAGTAACTGACTTAATATCGGAAGGTGACCGATCAGTAACACATAAATATTTAATAAGTTCTTGTTCAACATCCTCCTTTTCAACATTATTGAAATCATCAAAATATTCTTTTAAATCAACAAGAACTTTTCTTCTAATATTCTTTATGGTTCTTTGACAATGTGTCATAGGTTTGTAAGAGGAAATGTCTAAATTTATCGGTGCAAAGGTTGCTGGTACATTACCGGTTGACTTCATCTTCTTTCTTGATTGCCTTGTCATCTTCATTTCTACCTCCGGTTCAGTCTCTTCTGATTTCGGTGAGTTATTCGTAGTTTTCCTTTTCCTTTCGAATACCTTTGGCGGAATAGCCTCCAGTTTATTTTTGGCTGTTGACCTCTTGGTCACTTTAGAACTAGCAGCAAATGTAATTGGTGTTGATGCCGATGGCACTGCTTTACTCTTTTTCTGTTTCGGTACCTCATTATATTTGATCCTCTCTAAGTAAGTACCAGTCCTCTTCATCTTGGGATCCAGTGGTGAAGCAAGTAGGGTAGAGGCATACCCTGTCAGTATATCATTTACCACTTTGTACCCCATAGGTTCAACTACATCTTCTCTAGGTTCGACCTCTTCCATTATGTAGTGATTTGTTTTGATTGTAAAACAGATGTCATCTTCGTATTTATTAACTAGAACACCAAATATTCTCATTCTTTGATTCATCTTTAGTTTGAACATCAAAATATCTGTTCAGAGTCTCCGAATATGCAGTTCCCACTACTTGCATACTCTCCTTTATTTGTCTGGAAACCAGTAGGTCACTTGACCATTGAACATCATCGACTCTAGGAAAATATCCTTGAAAGTAGAAAAATAAACTGACAAGCAGTTGACCAAACTTAAACCTCAGATTTTTGTCGAATTTGATAGACTTCAGGCTATCTATGAGTTGCTTCTACATACAGGTACATAATTCACATTCTGCATTCTCCTTGATCATCCTGTAAGCGGCATGCATCGCAGTTGTAGGAACATAACTCATTCTGCTAGCATAGAATATTCTCTACCCAATTACCATAAATACATATTTCACCAAATCATCTTTAATGGTGTTGATAGTCATTGCCTGATGATCACTCACAGAGCTGGTGAGCTCTATCATTTTGGTTTTGGTGATCTTTTGAAGAACGAGGACTTACCCAACATTGCAGAAACTAGTCATGACATGAATTGCCTCTGGTGCAATATCATGGGTTCTCTCAATGTACATCGTATCACCATGAACCCTACTAAGGATAATCTGGATGTGTTCTTCTGTAAATTCTTTGAGAAAATATACTGCATTATGTAATTTCTTCTTCTCTATTATGTTGTATTCAAGTTTAATCTTTTTATCATCTCCACAGAATAGACTCAGCTAAGAGTGAATCACTAGGGACCCTCGGTCTTCTAGTTTGCAATCAATATATCCTGAAACATTGCCTTCGACAATAACTCCGGCGGGTATTTGAGATATGGCATTATATTTCATCTTCTTTTTAAGAAACTCAGGTGCATCCTCAAGTTAAGTAGAACTAGAAGGAATTTTAGATGCAAAAGCCATATCTAGAAGATTCCAAATAACAAGAATGTTTCAATGAGAAATACCTTCACACTCTGAACTAGGGTTTGCCATTGTCAAGCACAACACACCTCTTCAGAAGCTTGTTTACCACTTTGACTTCCATGCTAATAGTTTGAAGTGGTTGCAAGATCTTGTGCAAGATTCCTTTCAAAATTCTTTTAAATTCAAGATAAATTGCTCTGGTTGTGTTGCTCAAGCTTAGAAAAATTCTTCTTTGAAAATAGGTAAGTAAAAATGATGACAAAAGTCACTTTTAAACATGATCCCACCTACCATAATAAATGCATCACCATTAGGGCTCAAACCCTAATTTTACCTTTTACCGCTTCATTTCTTATGTCAGTTGACAGGTAACAAATAACTTCCAGAGTTGTTCATAACAGTGACCATTAAATCTACTATATCTAGCCACATTGTTTTGAAAGTAAGGATAGTTATTGTAAGCCTTGCTCCTACATACATTGGTAGTATGTCCTTCTTTAAGACAGTTAAAGCAAACAGGTTTAAACTTTTGCTTACCTTTACTCTTGTTGTTATTCTTAGGTACTGATTCTTTTTTTAGTGCATCACTCTTGGTTCCAGAGGTCTCACCTTCCTCATATCCAGAGAAACCAAGTCTAGTGGTATCCTTTGATGGCTTCACCGAAACCATCTTTTTTTCCAACTTAGTAGCACTCCGGTTGAACTTTGCAAGTATCTCCTTTGATTCAACAAGTTCCTTGGAAAGAGCATCATTGGTTTTCATCAAGGTTTCATTTTGAGAGATAGCTACATTTAGGTCTTCTTGTATTTATTCTTTCTCTACATTACCATCTTGCAGATGAGTGGTGATGGTTCCTGTGATGCTAAAAGTGTGGTATACAAGAGGCATACACATATAATGAGACAATAAAAACATAATTGAAAAGCTTAATTGAAAACTAGATTAGAAATGCAAACCATAAACCTTCCTTGAAATGTCCCATTTTCCTCTATTCTTGAGGACCTTGAAGGTGTTGGATTGATGGGCTCTCGGCGAAGCAATGACCTCCAAAGTGGAAACTCAAGAGTTGAGTAGCTATTTGATCATGATTGACTATGGAGATTATATGAAATGCATGATGTAAGAAACTAGATTAACATGCTATGATCAATTCCAAATCTAATTACTAGATAATTGAAATGCAAATTGCCTATAGTAATGATGCCTAAATTTATATGAGATGGGGTCCTTATTGCTCCAAAATTGGGGGATATTTATAGAAATTCCAAGGCCAAAGTTGAGGTGGCAGGAATTGACGGTCCAGATTTGATCTGAAGATATCAAGGGCCAAGATTGAGGAAGTTGGAGAAGAGGCTGGAGGAAGAGACACTTGTCATCTCTGTGGTGACAAGTGTCAAGGAGCCTTACTCATGAGAGGGCAAGTGTCCAAGGGAGGAAACATGTGGAAAAAGTGCCATGTGTCTCAAGGAGAGAATATCCACACCATGCGAGGTTAGGATAAGGAGGTTAGGATGTGCAAGAAATGATAGGGTTAGTTAGACCCAAGATTAGATTGAATGGGTTAAGTTAGGGGATGGTTAGGTTAGGTGGTTAAAGTTAGGAGCCATGTGCTCATTTGAATTTAGAAATTCAAATAATTGAAAAATGGCAATTAATCTCAACAAACTTGAGTTTGTTAATCTTAATTAGGGATTAGAAGAATTGATTAATATGGGGAGACATTAATTAATTTAGAATTAATTAACCAAAGGGGGATACGAGATGAACTATATAAATAAATCATTTAGATTTATTTACTAGTAGATGAATAGAGAAATTAATTAAATTGCTTGTGAATTCAATTAATTGGGAAGGGGAATTAATCAAATAGTTGCGTATTTAATTAACTATCTTCATACCATTTTTAGGTGTATACATTTTGCCCCTCTTTGAAGCGATGTGTGATAATGCGTTGGTTCAAAGAAAACTTGATTGATGATGTTCTTGATATTGATTTTGATAGGATGCAGATTCGATCTTGATTTGAGGTGGATTTGGTTTCGATATGATACTGATTTGATTTGGAGATGATAAATCTCGATATGATGCGGTTTCAATTTTGGAGATGATAAATCTTGATATGATGCGGTTTCAATTTTAGAGATGATAAATCTCGATATGATGCAGTTTCTATTTTAGAGATGATAAATCTCGATATGATGCCCCAGATTCTGATTGATAAAAATGCGGTATGATGATGCCCCCTCGAGAGATCAATTGAGATAATTGACCTTTGGAGTTTTTGGATCTTTGCAAAATTGATGTCCCAATAAACTAATGGATGATTCCTGCAACTGTGGTTGATGAAAGTGCAAGTTCTTCGATCACTTTGATGTGGTTCTTGATGTGATGATTGATAGAGTTTGATTGAATCGATAGGATTGATGAGATCGAGATCAAGTTTGGTTTCAGGAATGGCACCTCCTATATAAGACAAAGATGATCAAAGCATCTGGTTTCAGGAACGATATATCCTGTATAAGACTTGATCAAAATGTTTGGTTCCCGATTCATCTTATATAAGACATGATAGAAAGGATCAGATGAGATGGATTGATAGAATTGATAAGATTGATTGGATAAAGAACTGATAGTTTGTTGATATCATGTTGTAGGAAGATACATATATGCTGATGTGGGTTCATTTGAGGGGGTAGCATAAGATTCACATTGGGTTTTTCTAGATTTTAAAAAAATCCATACGCCTCCCAAAAAAATTTATTAGCGTTTTCGCCAGATGGGTTGGGGAGAAAATTGCATTTTTGAGATGGGTTTTTCGATTAGTGAAATGGGTTTTTCGGATTTTAAAAAAAAAATCACTTGAAACCCAAAAAAAAATAATTATTCATGCATTAAAAAAAAAAAAAATTAAAAAAATAGTTTTTTGAAATTTTTTTTTGGATTTTTGCGAAATTAAGGGAAAGGTGGAGCGGTGGAGGCGAAACCCCACCAGTGCCACCATCGACATTGCCGGCGCCGCAGGCGCCATCGCGGGCGCCTTCGGTGCCACCACAGGCGCCGTGGGCGGTGCCGCCTGCGCCACCACAGGCACCTTGGGCACGAACCCAAGGGGGTAAAAAAAAATTATTTTTTATTTTTGATTTTTTTTTATTTTTTGATTTTTTTCGATTTTTTATTTTTTTCTATTTTTGATGATTTTTTTTTTTTTGGATTTTTGATGATTTTTTTTTTTTAATTTTATTTTTGATGATTTTTTTATTTTTTTCGATTTTTGATGATTTTGATTTCTGCTCCGCGTCTTAGTGGTCACACTGATATGGGACATTGATCCATTCATGTACACATCTTTTTGTGATGAGATATTGATGATTCCAGTGATGTATATTTTGTGATGTATCTCCTATATGTTGTGATATCATTGTACATTGGACATTTGATCTTGTTTTGATGATATGATATGCAGTCGATCCTATTTGCTCTATATGACCTATGAGATGATGGATGTATTCTATTTGATATATGATTATGATGTGCAGTTTACTTTCATGATGTATGCTTGATGTATGTTTTAATTCCTATATGCTTATGAATTCTAGACGATATATATATGATTATGTAGTATTTACATGATATATGCTTTAATTCCTATATGCTTATGAATTCTAGATGATAGATATATGATGATGCAGTATTTACATGATGTATGCTTGATGTATGGTGATGTTTATAATTTCTATGTGATGTATGTGCAATGCAATGTTTTCTATGTTTATGATATTTTTATGATTTTCTCATGCATGTCAATATGAGATGGATGTAATGCAATACAATGCAATGGTGATACCTTATATGATTTGAGATTAGATGAATGCCATGCAATGATCTTACTAAATGAATGAATGATTTGATGCTTTAAATGAATGATGTCTTGGTATGTAATGGTTACATGAGATGAACTAACTTATCATGCAGGATGAATGAATTGATTATTTTTGTTATTGTCCAATATACTCAATCACATAATAAGAGAGATAACACCATGTTAGCTTTGGCCTTGGAAAAGATGAGCATTGTGATCCCATGCAGAATGAAATGCAAATCTATCTTTAAATGCAAATGCAAAATAAAACGCAATGCAGTGATCGAACCGGTCATGGAGTCATTGCTTTGTTTCATCATTGAGCCTTTAAAATGTGGGAAGTGAGTGCAAACATCAATGGTATAATTGAACCGTGATGACCTGAGCACTACTTTCCTGGGTTTTGATATTGCAAGTTAGCACAAGCATTGAGGTATAATTGAACCAAGATGACCAGAGTGTTGCTTGCGTAAAACAAGCAGTATTAACCATTTCTATATGCAAGTCTGAAATGTCTTCCATGATACTCTGATGATCATGTCCTTAGACAACTTCACACATATTAATGATTAATTTACAGACAGTAAACAAGATAAATATCATGTTTCTTCCTCGTTCCTCTAGCCAATGACATCCTAGAGCTACTTAGAAATCATGATAGCAAAAATCCAAATAAAATAGTTGAACCATTATTGCCAAAGTGTTAAAATCATGAGTCAAGATATATCATCCATTGATATGTGTTTTGTCATGTTTAGATTGATATCTGATAGTTAATGGTTTACAATGTGGTCTTATGTGTAATGTTGGATGTATCTCAGTTTTTTGCTTGACCAGTGTTGTCCAACTATTGTTCTACCTATTTGATTAAGCTCAAAATGATCTAAACTTTTTGCCCCTAGCCAGGTTCAGGATTTTGCCCCCAGCCTAGAAACAATCTTTACTATGATATATACAATGATCCAAACCATGACGAGAAATCACCTGGGATGCTTGCGTATGTACAAAGGCTTTATGATGGATATGAACAATACAGATGGAAGCGAAAGCAAGTGGAAGAATGTGTGAACCAATAGATGGTAGAGCGAGCTGATAGATAGCACCTGTTTGCTAGGTTTTTACTATCTATTTTTATTGCACTTTTCCTCATACTTGATTTTTTGTTGGTTTTTTATTTTGCTTTTTCACTGTTTTTGGATTTTTCTTCTTTTGCACTGTTTTTGGATTTTTCTGATTTTTCATTGTTTTTGGATTTTTTAGACATAAAACTTCTATAGATGCATGCTATTGATGGGTTCCTCGAGCTGATCCCCATCTTGTGTTGATAGCTGATATGCTCCTAACCCAAATATTGTTGTGACCACCAATGGACTTTTCTCGATCTGACTGGTTTCAGGGATTTTCCTTTAGTACTAGATCAAGTCCCCATTGGTAGAAAGGCCAAGATGTTGCTAAAGCATGAAGTTCTTGTGTTGGTGCCTGAATCAAATTCCCATGGATTTGACATTGTTTGCACGTTCTAGCTATCTGAAAAGAATCTCGTTCCATAGTCGGCCAATAATAGCCCAAGCGTATGAGTTTTTTCGAAAGAGTAAGACCACTTGAATGAGTGCCACAAATGTTGTTATGGACTTCATTCAAGGCCTTCTCAGATTCTTCTTGTTCGAGACATCTTAAGAGAGTACCATCTAGACGTCGTTTAAATAGGGTATCCACAACAAGAGTATAATGGGAGGATTGGCGAATAGAGTTTCTCTTTTGGTTCTTTGATAGGTCAAGACGTAAGGTGTTATCTTTCAGGTATGTGTAAGTTTGGCCATAGCGGGAGGAATCATGTCCAATAAGTTGACAAAATGGCTTGGGAATCAGGACAATTATGAAAAGGATAAAACAACTCTTCAACCAGGAATTCATAACGCTCTTGATTTTCTTATGTTTGTAATAGAGAAGCAAGTGTTGCCATGACATCTGCTGCTTTGTTATCATTTCTTGGAATCTACTCAGAAGTGATTTCCACAAAGTACTTCTTGATATCATCCACCATCTTTTTGTAAGTCATCAACTTTTCATCTTTTGTTTGATAGTCATCATTGATTTGATTAATGACAAGCTGAGAGTCTCCAAAGACTTGAAGTTGTTTAATGTTCCATTATGTAGCCATTTTGATAAATAGAATGTCTGCTCCTGATTTATGTTGTGTTCCATTGTTGATGCTACATTTTGATAACGGGTTCCAAATATTTTTTCCTTTCTAGTTTTGATAGAGAAGTTGCTGGATGTAGATCAATTGTGTCAATGATAACTGTTGGCTCCATTAGGATAGATGATTTCTCTTGATAAAATTCTGGTAAGGTGTCAAATCTCCCATCTTCTGGTGCCTCGAGGAGGTTTTCACTGTTAGATGCATCTTTTATTTTTACTTTTTCTTGATCCAATGTTGCCAATAAATGGTTTTCAGCATTAGACCTGATATTGTTTTCTTGATTTTCACTTTTGCGACTAGGAGATTTAACACCCACTTGACCTGAAGACACGTTAGCGGAATCCCTGGTGAAAGTTGTTGTGGGTTTGATTTTATTAAGATATAAAGATATGGCTTGGTCATTTGACAAGGTGTCAATGGCAGTATGTCCTTCATTTTCCCAGTCCATAGGTTCGAGATGAATTAAGGATAAAGGATCCTCATGTTGGATTATGTCAAAGATATTAGAGGTCATGATAGAGATGTCAAGGCTTTCAGTATGTATTTCCATCTCTAGAAAGGTACTCTCGTCAGAATGACCTCGTGCAAGAAGCTCCTGAACATCCTCGATTAAGTCCATGTCAACTGAATGTGATTCTAATTCAAGTGGACTAGTTTCTAACATTTGTCCTGCATACATGTGAACTACATCAACACCTACATCTGCTTCTTCCCTTTCAATTTCAAGTTGCTCTTATTTGTTGTTCCATGATAATGAATATTCTCCATTTTCTTGATCTCTTACTTGTATTTGTTTTTCCATGCTTGATAGAATTGATGCAAATGATTGTTCTTTGGATTGTGTGCTTGAATATGTTGCCTCTCTGTTATGTGAAACTATGACCTCTTGAGCCGGTTTTAGATTGCTCCAACACTACAATGGATTTGAGTTTGCTGAGATAGTGATTTCCTCCCCATTATAGGGAAACTTTAGGTACTGACGGCATGTTGATGGAATAGCTTGCATGTCATGTATCCATGGTCTTCCCAAGAGTATGTTGTATGGTAGTTCCAAATCTAGGACTTGGCATGTTGTGTTTTTCTGCAAAGGTCCCACTCCGATGGGTAATACCACAACTCCTTTAGAGGAATTCTTTTCTTCATTATGTGCTTTGATTTTGATCTTTTTCAGGGGATCAACTGCATCTTCTGAATAACCTAGAGCACAAACAAGACTCAATGAGAAAATGTTTAAGCTAGCTCCCCCATCTATTAGGACATGTTTAACGAGCGTTTTATGAATGAGGACTTCAATTTGCAAGGAAGCGCTATGGGGATGTTGCAATGAATCAATGCTTGGATATGAAGTAGATGGGTTTTGAATAGGATCCTCTAAAATAGGTTTGATGGCCATTATGGATATCCCTTGGGGAACATCATCTTTGGGTGTATTGTTTGGTGAGGATGCTATGGAAGGTTTTTGCACTTTTTTAAGAAGTGTAAGAATAGATGCCTTTGGAGAGTTAATTTGCTTATGGGGGGATAAACCATTGCTAGATATAGGTGCGTGATTGTGATCTTTCTCATCCAAATCTTTTAAGGATCTTTTTAATAGTTGCATAAAAGAGTCATCTTTCTTTGGATATGTATTTGAATCCCTGTTAAGTTTTGACATGGTTGGATTTTGATTCTGGACTTGTTTGATTTCTCTAATATGTTGGCTTGTTATGTGTTCTTGTCTTTTGCTTTGGTATGCCATGTTTCTATGATCTTCAGGTATTTCCAATGTTTCAGCGATCTTATGTCTCTGCGCTTTAATTAAAATGGGCATTGTGTTTTGAATATTTTTTGTGATTAAATCTTTCTTAATGTGTCGCAATAAGTGATCAATTGTTGAGGAAATGATTTTTTTTAAAGTATTTGCTTGTTTGCAAGGTTTTCGATCTTAGTTTTGGAGTGCAAATTTTATGATTTTTGATATGACCAAGTTCAAATAGGAACGATATATCCTATGATAAAGAATGAGGTTATTCTGATCAAGCGTTGTAGTTTCGTGATTACAGGATGATAGATCCTGATGAGAAACTATGTTTGAACGATCAGTTTATCAAAGACAATGTGATGTTGCCCTTTAAGGTGTTTGATCTTTAACTTGTTTGAGGTGAATACTTGAGACCTTTGTGTGTCTTGTTCTTGAATCTGTTTTGATAGAAGATAACCTGATTGAATGACCCAACAATATGACCTACGCTTTATGTTTGACTATTTGAGAAATGGGTTATTTTTGTTTTCTGATTTTGATGTATTTTACCAAAAACGCTGACAAAATGACTAGGAACTCTGCTGTTTGGACCAAAAACGCTGACAAACTTACTAGAAACGTTGTTGTTTGGGCTAGGAATGCTGTTGTTTGGACCAGAAACTCTGACAGACTTACCAAAAACGCTACTATACTCACCAGAAACACTAACATATAGACCAAAAATGCTGACAGACAAACTAGAAACACTGACAGACAAACCAGAAATGTTGTTCTGTAATAGAATGACTCTAAAGCTCAAATAATGATGTGTAGACTTAGCAAATTAAGTATTTGAACTTAGGAGATTGCAATTTTGATCCAACCTTGTGATTTTCAAACTCAGACAATGGGTATTAAGACCTAACAAGTACAAATTAGGAGATTTAATGTTGCAACATGAGCAATTTGATATGCAACTCATAAGAGTTGTTGATTAGACCAAAGGAGTTGACCTTTAGACCAAGAGAGCTATTGTTTAGACTAGAAACTTTAATTGTGCTCAACCTTGGAGAGTTTGTGTTAAACTATGAGAAACTTGACATTCATACCAAGAGAATTGACGTTTGGACTAGAAATGCGACCGCTTGGACCATAGGTGCGACTGTTTGAACCATAAGTGCGATTGTTTAGACTATAGGTGTGACTGTTTAGACTGTAGGTGCAACTGTTTGAACCATAAGTGCGATTGTTTAGACCGTAGGTGTGACTATTTGGACTGAAAGAGCTAATATGAAAATGTGACTGTTTGGACTGAAAGAGCTACTATTTGGATTGAAAGTGCAACTATTTGGACTGTTAGTGCACTTGTTTGAACTGTAGGTGTCACTGTTTGGACTGAAAGAGATAACCTGCTGTGAAACTTGTGAATTTGATAGTTTGAAGTTTGAGTTTTCAATGGATGATATCTTGACTTGACTTACAAACACATAATTTAGATTGTATTTTTGTTCCAAAGGTTTTTAATTGTTAAAAACACATCAATCAGTCTATCCTAAGGAGATTGGCTGAGAATAAAAACCTTTGCTTGCTGACTTAGGTACACACCCAATAGCTAATCAAAATACGGCCGCTGGGCATCACACAATGGATTCTCAATGCCGTATTATCCAAATCCAAGTGCTAATGGGGGCACGATATGGCAAGTGTCTTGGGAGAGTTACTATCTCTCTTGCACAAAGATTATCACCCTTTTGAAGGTGAATTGGGTAGCTTCTATTTTTATAGTTCTTAGTCAGGAATTCCATTTGAAATTACCCCTTGAAGTCACACAAGCATGATTGAGGCCTATAGCTCGACAAGGTACTAAAACAAGTTGTAGTCACATAAACATGATTGAGACCACGAGGCCCTACAAAATACCCGATATGAGAGATCTCAAAGAGAAAACTCAAATAATCCCATTCTCTGAGACTTTAATCATCAGAAACCTATTTATTATAGTGAGTTGGAATGCTCAGGTCCAGCTGTACTCACTTGGGTCATTCTCACAAGGTGATTACTTTTTCCCACTGTGACAGGCCCGCTAAAGATATGCACTATTGAAAGCAAAGGATGAGTCTAGCTTTCTAATCACCTAAGAAAGGTGAGAGCATACTCGCCTATCATCAAAACATATAAGACATGTTTGTTCATTTCCATTGTAATTAGTCTATGTGTCTAATTTAACAAATATAAGTGCAAAATCCCACGGCTACAAACAAAGTTAGTAGTTTATATTGTATTCTTTGGTGGTGAAATAGTTTATAACTCCAGTCTTTCACAGCGAAATAAGTACCTGCAAAACCAATAATCTGCAAATTAGGTTCGGGAAAATAACAATCCAGAAGCAGAAATGAAGAATGCAACATACAATATTTGCAAAATTAATAAAAAATTGAAAACGCCATCAAATTGACAAAGAATGCCATCATATGTGCCAAGAACGCTACTCTGCACACCAGAAACGCTGCTCTGCACACCAAAAACGCTACTCTGCACACTAGAAACATTGTTCTGCAAACCAAAAATGTTGTCAAACAGACTGAAAATGTTGACAAATGTACCAAAAATGCCACCATACATACCAAAAATGCTAAAGTACAGACTGAAAACACTAAAGTATAGGAAAACATAAAAATAGAGTTGATGAATCTCCCATAAACATCATTTGAGGTGTCAGAACGTGACAAAAGAAGCCAAGAACGCTATTCAGGAGCCCAAGAGAGCTAATCTGCACTTCGAAAGAGCTGATCAACCTATCAATAAAATTTCCTGCAAGCAAACTTGTTAAAGATCAAAGGGGCTAGGCCCCACGGTGGGCACCAATTAATGTGATGCTAAAAGTGTGGTATACAAGAGGCATACACATATAATGAGACAATAAAAACATAATTGAAAAGCTTAATTGAAAAATAGATTAGAAATGCAAACCATAAGCCTTCCTTGAAATGTCCCATTTTCCTCTATTCTTGAGGACCTTGAAGGTGTTGGATTGATGGGCTCTTAGTGGAGCAATGACCTCCAAAGTGGAAACTCAAGAGTTGAGTAGCTATTTGATGATGATTGACTATGGAGATGATATGAAATGCATGATGTAAGAAACTAGATTAACATGCTATGATCAATTCCAAATCTAATTACTAGATAATTGAAATGCAAATTGCCTATAGTAATGATGCCTAAATTGATATGAGATGAGGTCCTTATTGCTCCAAAATTGGGGGATATTTATAAGAATTCCAAGGCCAAAGCTGAGGTGGCAGGAATTGACGGTCTAGATTTGATCTGAAGATATCAAGGGCTAAGATTGAGGAAGTTGGAGAAGAGGCTGGAGGAAGAGACACTTGTCATCTCTGTGGTGACAAGTGTCAAGGAGCCTTGCTCATGAGAGGGCAAGTGTCCAAGGGAGGAGACATGTGGAAAAAGTGTCATGTGTCTCAAGGAGAGAATATCCTCACCATGGGAGGTTAGGATAAGGAGGTTAGGATGTGCAAGATAGGATAGGGTTAGTTAGACCCAAGATTAGATTGAATGGGTTAAGTTAGGGGATGGTTAGGTTAGGTGGTTCAAATTAGGAGCCATGTGCTCATTTGAATTTAGAAATTCAAATAATTGAAAAATGGCAATTAATCTCAACAAACTTGAGTTTGTTAATCTTAATTAGGGATTAGAAGAATTGATTAATATGGGGAGACATTAATTAATTTAGAATTAATTAACCAAAGGGGGATATGAGATGAACTATATAAATAAATCATTTAGATTTATTTACTAGTAGATGAATAGAGAAATTAATTAAATTGCTTGTGAATTCAATTAATTGGGAAGGGGAATTAATCAAATAGTTGCATATTTAATTAACTATCTTCAGACCATTTTTAGGTGTATACAGTTCCAATCTCTTGTTTCAACTTGGAGATGTCATGCTCCTTGTCCTTCACTAAATCTTCAACTTTTCTTCTATTTTCTAGCTCCTGACTCATCTTGATAGTCAGTCCTTCCAACTCCCTCCTTAGGTTAGTTTTGGATTCATTTAGTTTTTCCACTTCTCCGACTAGGGCCTCCATGTCTGCTTCATTAGAAGAGTTTTTTTCAATAAATTCCATCGGTTGCTCAACAAGTTCTCTTCTCTTGGCTAAAGAGGCTTTGTACTTGATTTTGAGTTCATCATAAGCTCTCTCAAACTCAGTAAGATGGTGAGTGATTTCCCTCATGTTGTATTCCTCCATATCTCCTTCCAAGTGGTTAGACTTATAGAAAGGGAGGCTTTGATACCAATTGATGAATGCTAAGAGGGGGGTGAATTAGTATGCCTAAAAACTTAACTAAACTCTTAAAAAATTTTACTGTAGACCGGTGTAGTAGTTTAAACAAAAAACTAGTTAAAACATAAACAAGCCAAATAGCCAATAAAAAATTCACCCACAGAAGCACAATCACCATAACACAAGATATTTTGATGTGGAAACCCAAATGGGAAAAACCATGGTGATTAAAACTCACAAGTCAACTATCTCCAGAATAGTAACTAGACCAGTTAAGGTCAGATCGGTTAACGCCTTACAATGTTCTTCACTAGAATAGATCTGTTAGGAATCTAGATCTCAGTTAGAAGATAAGTCCTATTAAAGACTACCCTGTTAAAGGATTTCAGACCACAACTGTGAACCACCTTGTTAGAGGATTTACAATAGGCTTGGCTGGGCCTACTCGGTTAGGGGTTTCAGACTTGTCGAAGAGATTAGTAATCAACAAGTGAATGATCTAGAAAGTAGCACAAAATGCTTGATTATATCCTTGACAATTCTCTGTTAATGCATTGCAGCATTACTTAAGTCTTCTATCCTTTGCATTCACAATCTCTGTAGTAAGATACCTATTTCACATAAACCTAATCTACTCTACAATACTCACACAAAAAATAACTCATAAAACCCTAGACATGATGTCCTCATATAGGAATCTGATTTCATGTCGGTCCAATAAGATTAGACTACAATTTCCTAGGTACAGTGCATCTAGACACATTTGGTAACATGGCACAGAAACACCACCATAGTGTCGGTGGATGATAACTCATCACACGTTACAATTATACTAGTTAACAAAGTATATCGATTACCAGTTGTCAAGTGAAGATTGGAAAACTGGTACATAGTGTTCCGATCAAATGATTAACTGCCGCTTGGTGTCTTTGTTCCGCTTGAGATCTTCATACCGCTTGAGGTCTTCGGTCATGCTTTCACTGGTAAGCATCTTCTACAAAACACTGATAGTCTTCAACAAACAAAGACTATACAAATTAATGACATACAATACCGGTTGAGAATAACTCATACATCAAGTAAGTGTGTGTCCATCAATGACAATCACAACTAAACAACATCAAAATACCAACAAAATGGATGCAAGATATGCAAGATTAAACTAACATGATTATAAAATATGAAAGAACATTAAGCTAGATGATTTAACAAATATGCAATAACTAATATGTAATATTCTCAATGCACAAAATCTCAATAGGCCTATAATCTCTAGGTTCTTTTTTTATGAGAGATGAGGGCCTGAATTTATAGAAAATCCAGAGAGAGACCAACAGTCAAGGTCAATCAACAATGAGCGACAGAGATTCTCCAAGAGGAAGCACAATCCAGCTGAATTGATGTGATTGGCTACTTTTCTCAGCTTTAAAAGAAATAGAACTAAATTTTAGATAAACTAATTTATTTCATATTTTAATCAATTTTGATATTCAACTGATTTGATTCA
Organism: Cryptomeria japonica; assembly: GCF_030272615.1. Taxonomy (NCBI): domain Eukaryota; kingdom Viridiplantae; phylum Streptophyta; class Pinopsida; order Cupressales; family Cupressaceae; genus Cryptomeria; species Cryptomeria japonica. The sequence continues at coordinate 19,488,745 of NC_081408.1, read as the reverse complement.
TTAAATTGCTTTTCTGAGATTTTTCAATTTAATTCTATTTTGATTTCTTTTCTCAATTTTAATTCTTTTTCAAATTAATTTCCTTTTAAATGATTTAATGGCAAATTGATTTATTAATTAAATATGCTAGGATATTTAATTGAATAAATAGGATAATTTATTAAAATGATTTACTTGGAATGATTAATTACTTAAATAAATATTGAATGATTTATTTGCCATTTGACATTGATGACTGAGAATTAATTAATTAGGTGCTCATCATTAATTTAGTTTGCCTTTGGTTAGGACCTTGGTGATGTAGCCGAGATTAGAGGCTCATGGTTTAGATGACCATTTTTTAGGGTATTACATTTGCCCCTCTTTGAATTGATGTGTGAGTAGTGCATTGATTCAAAGAAAATTTAATGTCAAAGAGATTATCAGTTCTGAACTTGATGGATCATTATTGGCAAATGCACACTCCAATGACAAATTGTAGGTGATTGAAGGTATTGTCATTGATGGCAACCTTACAATCATATGATACCGGTGGGCACCGACACTAACAGACTCTACACCAGCATATAGTTCACTGACACCAAAAATATAGATTACCGGCACCCTGGCCGACAAGAATTTTGTTTAATTCTATTTTGTAGTTTAATTGTAAAATCTTTTTGTAAGCCGACATGGTGGATTGTAATATGACTCATATAAGTATGAGATCTTGTAGATCATTTAGGAGATGTATGTATGGAAGGATTATTGTAGACCTAATATGTGAATTGTAAAGTAGATTTTGGTTAAGGGTTTATGACTATTGCAGAGCTTAAACTGGTACTAAACCTGGCATAGCAGATGCTGATCTGAAGTAGTACATGATATTGGATTTGTATAATCCATTTTTGTAAGTCAGTGAGACTTATTTTGCAATTGAGCAGTGAGCTCTAGGCACTTGGCCTTCCTACATATGCAGGCCCCTATTGTAACAGTAATATTCTCTTATTGGCCAGTAAGCGAATATTGTGGGTCACAAATCCCATCGAGGTTTTTCCCACATCGGGTTTCCTTGTTAAAAATATTGTGTTATGGTGTGTCTTTCATGTTGTGCTTATTGTTCTTATTTACTGCATTAATTTTAGTTTATCAGTAAACTGTTTTGGAATGCTTTTCATTCAATAAGTTAAGAAAATACATCCACCGGTTAGATACTAATTCACCCCCCCTATCAGTATCTTTGGGAATCCTAACAATTGGTATAAGAGCCTGGCCCTCTATTTTCAAAAGCCTAACAACTTGAGGAAGATTTTGACACCGATAGAGATGGAAAACTTGAGAAAACAATTGGAAACAACTCTTTCAGACTTTGATGCAAAAAAGGTGAAGAATATAAAACTTGAAGATGATCTAAAGGCTGCACATGATATCATTCAAGGACTTCAAGAAAATCTCACTATTGCAAGGAATAAGAGAAGAGAACTTTGTGAAAAGATGTAGAATGATGATGATGAAAAGGAAACTCTTAATGATCGGGTAAACAGACTGAGACAAGAAAACAGTACAATGAAGAATGAGGTGCAAGATATGACTATGAGATTTTGTAAAGACATTGAAGATAGAAAGAAGAATGAAGATGACTTGGCTAGAAGACTAAATGATGCTGGAAATGAAAACACAAGACTCAGTCATTGAAATGATATATTGAAGATGCATTTGATGCATATACAAAATGACATAACTGAACTCATGAGACAGAAAGGAATCTTGGAAAATGAATTGGCTACTGCAAATCAACACAAGGAGAAATTCAAGAAAAGTTTAGAAGAACTTGATGACATGGTGAAGAATCAAAAACCTAATGGTGATACAAATGGCCTTGGCTTTGAAGTTGGTGAAAACTTTGGTATTGCAAACAATCATGATCACAACAAACTGGTAAGACAACCTAATACTTACAAATTTCATGGGAAATCCTTTAACTATAACAAGTATGGTCATAGAGAAAATCAGTGTAGATCTAGAAATTATTAGAACACTAATGCACCCACCGGTCAATGTTCCAAATGCAACAAAGTTCGTCATAAGTTAGAAAATTGCAAAATGAATGTAAGATGTTATGTTTGTGGAAGATTTGGACACTTATCTAATCAATGCAGAAAACACATTGACATAGGATATGGGAAAGCTATTCAGAAAAAAAATGTGACTTGTTATGCTTGCAACAAGATTGGACATATTGTTAAATTTTGTAGAAGTAAGACATCACTGACAAATAACAAAGGATCCAGCTTGAAAGGTAAAGAAAAAGTTGAAGAGGTAAAGCAAGAATTCTCAAAGCAATGGATCAAAAAGTCAGATCAGAATATTGATGGGAATACTCCTTCACCGGTAGAACAGAGTATCACTCCACCAATAGGAGACTCTTCATCTAACTGAAGGAAAATCCTTTGGGGGTTTGGAAACAATTTGAAAAACATGCTAATATACCCTTGGTTAATGGCGAGAAGTTAAATTACTTCTTTACCGACAGATGAGTTAAGTTTTGACTTAACCGACAGGCATTAAATATAGTATTTGAAGAAAATAACATTATATAGTAAGTGTTTTGGCTCCTTTTTCATTCACCAAACATTCAAATCTCTGAGAGGCCGAGAATCCCGAGCAAAGGCATCCTTAGCGAAAAGTGAAGCAGTTCATCCAAGTAGTCATCCTAAAGGCAGATTGAGGTATTTATAACTATGGCTTCCTCATCCACACCTGAATTTATTGAAAACCCTACTGTGATTGAAGTTATCAAGTGCTCTAGACCCGTGTTCAAACTCATTCCCAAAATTGCGAAGAAGGATGATATCCTAGGAGCATTTTTGAAAATACCTAAGGGAGTAGTTTACGCAGAGGATCCTAGAATATACATACATTGTCATATTGAGGAATTAGGTGATGTTGAAATCAAGAACATGTACAGGACTATGATTTTTGATGTAAATGGTAATGTTAAATCGGAACACAAGGTAGTGGAAACCCTAGGTTTTGTGGAAATTCCTAACATCCCTGATTTTCCTGAAGATGTGATAAGGATAGTCCTAAGCAGAGTCCATGGTGAATTCTTTTGGTCGGATTCTATCCATAGGATCACTAAAGAGGTAGTTAGGGCAGTGACAGGCTTACCTTCCACTGGTAGTAGACTTGACAGAACTAAAAAGGTCTCGAATGACACTGTGATGACCTTAACCGGTGCAACATTTGACAAAAGATCCCTAAGATTCAATGATGTGAAGGACATCAATGTTAGATTTGTCAGTACGATTCTTGTCTATAAGGCTACACATGCAAATGGGTTAAACTCAGTATCCAGCCTATGTATTAAAAGTGCATATGACATGGTGAATGACAAAGCAAGAATAGATGTGTGTGAATGGCTTAAAGATGAATTGATAGACAACTTGAAGAAAAGCAAAGGTGATAAGAAGGGAACTTTCAGATTTGGTAACTTGCTTGTGTGCTTAATGCTCTACATCACCAAGGAAGTACCCAGTATTGGCAGGAAAAACTTTGGTTTTGATATACTAGTAGGAAAGCAACTATTGGACATATTAAACAACATGGGAGAGGACAAAGAGAAAAATATAAATGAACATTTTCAAGCACTGAAGGCTAGAATGAAGACAAGAATAAGGCTATCTCAAGAAATTGTTGATAAATATCAAAAAGAGATATGATTTGTAATTAAGAAAGATGAAATCTGGATGGAGGTAGTTGTCCCTAGGACTATTTGGGTCACTGAGATGGGATATGAGATAGATGACAACATAATTGAAACTTATGTGAAAGCCCTCTTAGAAGCCCCTAAGGAACTGACAGAAAAAGTATTTGGCAATGCTGAAACAATGGAAAGTGGCATTCAATCTCAGAAAAGAGTTAAGAAAACTTAACAGATAGTGAGGAAAGGCACAAGATAGGAAAAAGAAATAAAAGAAGATGTATTAAAGAAAATTTGTATTAAGGAACGTGAACTGGAAGAACTTCAACTGGAAACATATCTTTCACTGGTTGCAACTTCTTCTGACAATGAGATACCAATGGTATTCAAAAGGGTATAAAGGAAAAGAAAACCCTCACCAGCACCCTCTCCTACACCAAAGAAGGCAAGAAAGAAACAACAAGCAGTGAGGTTCCCAGCTAAAAAGATGATACCTAGAAAGAATAAGCAAAAACATGTTATTCCTCCTCTTGACAACCTATTGAATGAAATAATAGATGATGCAAACTTATCAAATGTAAGAAAATTGTATGATACTTTTAAAAACGAGGAGAAAGAAAGCATAGAAAATAGTATCATCTTACACCTAGATATCTATAAGAAAGTTTTCATAGAGATTGTAGATGATATACCCAATGATTTATATAGAAGACTAGAAGCTAGAAGGGTAGCTATTGTTGAGTTAGATAAAAAGATAAAAATAAAAAAATTGCTTGCAGTTCACCTAGTGAACTCCACTGAAGAGATAGATGAATTAATCAGTGAGGCCAACCGGATAGTATTTTTAACCAGTGACCAGCATGTAGCACTAATGGCAGGCAGAGTGAATGAAATATTTGAAGAAACTGTAGATCAATGAGATATATTCTTTGTTGAAAAGGAGAAACAAGAAGAACTAAAAAGACCAAAACCTTTTAAGGTATGCCAAAAAGATAAGGACAAAGGAAAAGGAAAAATAGGTGGACCACCAAACATAAAAGTGACAGACAATTTGCCACCACCTTCAGTCACTCCACCAGTATTAACTGATAGTTCACCGGCTACTGAGAATGTGGAGACACCACATGAGGATATGAATCCTGAATCTGATGTATTATACACAATGAACATTGACACTTAGGAGGTCAATATTTTGGTTGATAAAGAGACCACCAAAGATAAGAAGAAAGATGTGGCTACTGAGCCACTGACTGCAGATGTTTAGATTGGGGTTGAGACACAAATTGAACAATCAATTGATCTCCTATCTACTGGAATGATGACTAATACAAAAATGGCTAAACCCACTAAGCTAGAGAAACCGACTGAAAACACAGTGAAACCAGTTGAGATATCGGCAGTGGACAGTATAGAGGTGGATACTGAGAAACCGATAGTGAATACTGAGACTTCATTAGAGAAACCGGAGTAGAGAGCATAGTGAAAACCAATGAGGCACAAGTTGAGAAATAGGAATAGAAAAAGGTTGAGGTACAGGTTCATGCAGAGACAGTGCCACCAGCAACATCTAAAAATACCAAGCTTTTGGTAGTGGAAATGCAAACTCAAACAAATCCTCCAGAAAAAGAGGAAACCAAAGCTATCACTACAACTGGCGAACTACAGATTGTGAGAACAGTTGGACTAGGACAGTCATCCGACTGTATTCAGGCCAACAAATGTAATAGAGGTACTTTTGGATTCAATAAAGAAAATCACAGAGTGTAATGCACAAGATTATAAGGCTGTACATGACACTTTACCAATTTTGAAGATGATAGCTCCAAAGTGCAACATAGATAATAAAGATTCTTTGAGCCAATTAGACAAATTGTCTAAATATATAACCAGCAACCTAATAACATTGCACCAGATAAATTAAGATACATTCAAAGAGAAAATGAATAAGGAGAAAGAAAAATTCTTTGAGGAAATAGTGAAGAAGAATAAGGAACAAATGGAAACCTTATTACCGACATTAGGAGAAACAATTTTGGATTTCAATAAACTGTACATAGATACTTGCAAAACTGATATTTTGACATAGGACATAGATTCAGAGATCAGCAAAGCACAAAAAGAAATCAACAATATTGCTAACAACTTAATAGGAACATCAGATTCATTTTTGGAAGTTGAAAAGAATAATGCAGTTCTTGAGGAGAAAATTGAAAAGTTAGAAAAATAAAAAGAAAAGATAAAGTTTAAGGCAAAGGATTTAAAATGCAAACTAGGCCCTAAACTAGATAACCTCATCTCTTTGAGGAAAGAGATCTCAGAGGCACTCACTTAGGGACAGAAGACACCAGAAGAGAAAATGCATCACCTCACTAGTACAATTTAGAGAATAGAAGCGGCATTAAAGGACAGTGAAAAGTTTAGCGACAGTCTAAATTTTGCATTGGTGGACATCTATCAGATTGTAACCCACTGGTTACAAGGATCTTGGCAGGATCCACACTCCACTTACAGTTAATGACAACCTTTGTCATTGATGCCAAAGGGGGAGTAGTGGAGATGAGAAAAATGATTAGAAGAAAGATATCATCAGCTTAGGGGGAGCATACATTTTTTATAACACAGTTTTGGTAAGATATTTTGGCATTCTTTTTGGACAACATTTTTGACACTTTTTGGATTTTTCTCATGAGTGTTGTCATCAATGCCAAAGGGGGAGATTGTTGGAAACTGCACACTCCAATGAGAAATTGTAGGTGATTGAAGGTATTGTCATTGATGGCAACCTTACAATCATATGATACTGGCAGGCACCAGCACCGATAGACTCTACATCGGCATACAATTCACCAGCACCAAAAAGATAGATTATCGACACCCTAGCCGATAGGAATTTTGTTTAATTGTATTTTGTATTTAATTGTAAAATATTTTTGTAAGCTGACATGGTGGATTGTAATATGACTCATATAAGTATGAGATCTTGTAGATCATTTAGGAGATGTATGTATGGAAGGATTATTGCGGACCTAATATGCGAATTGTAAAGCAGATTTTGGTTAAGGGTTTATGACTATTGCATAGCTTAAACCGATACTGAACCTGGCATAGTAGATGCTGATTTGAAGAAGTATAGGATATTGGATTTGTATAATCCATTTTTGTAAGTTAGTGACACTTCTTTTATAACTGAGCAGTGAGCTCTAGGCACTTGCCCTTCCTGCATGTGCAGGCCCCTATTGTAACAATATTATTCTCTTATTGGCCAGTAAGCAAATATGGTGGGTCACAAATCCCACCAAGGTTTTTCCCACACTGGGTTTCCTCGTTAAAAATACTGTGTTATGGTGTGTCTTTCATGTTTTCCTTATTGTTCTTATTTACTGCATTAATTTTAGTTTACCGATAAATTGTTTTGGAATGCTTTTCATTCAATAAGTTAAGAAAATACATCCACCAGTTAGATACTGATTCACCCCCCCCCCCTTTCAGTATCTTTGGGAATCCCAACAAATGGTATCAGATCCTGGTCCTCTATTTTCAAAATCCTAACAACTTGAGGAAGATTCTGACATCGGTAGAGATGGAAAACTTGAGAAAACAATTGGAAACAACTCTTTCAGACTTTGATGTAGAAAAGGTGAAGAATATCAAACTTGAAGATGATCTAAAGGCTGCATAGGATATCATTCAAGGACTTCAAGAAAATCTCACTATTGCAAGGAATAGAGAAGAGAACTTTGTAAAAAGATGCAAAATGATGATGATGAAAAGGAAACTCTTAATGATCTGGTAAACAAACTGAGACAAGAAAACAATACAATGAAGAATGAGATGCAAGATATGACTATGAGATTTTGTAAAGACATTGAAGATAGAAAGAAGAATGAAGATGACTTGGATAGAAGACTAAATGATGCTGGAAATGAAAACACAAGACTCAGTCATAAAATGATATATTGAAGACAGGTTTGATGCATATACAAAATGATAGAACTGAACTCATGAGATAGAAAGGAATCTTGGAAAATGAGTTGGCTACTGCAAATCAACACAAGGAGAAATTCAAGAAAAGTTCAGAAGAACTTGATGACCTGGTGAAGAATCAGAAACCTCATGGTGATACAAATGGCCTTGGCTTTGAAGTTGGTGAAAGCTCTGGTACTGCAAACAATCATGATCACAGCAAACCGGTAAGACAACCTAATGCTTACAAATTTCATGGGAAATGCTTTAACTGTAACAAGTATGGTCATAGAGAAAATCAGTGTAGATCTAGAAATTATCAAAACACTAATGCTCCTACCATTCAATGTTCCAAATGCAACAAAGTTCATCATAATTCAAAAAATTATAGAATGAATGTAAGATGTTATGTTTGTGGAAGATTTGGACAGTTATCTAATTGATGCAGAACACACACCGACATAGGATATGGGAAAGCTATTCAGAAAAACAATGTGACTTGTTATGCTTGCAACAAGATTGGACATATTGCTAGATTTTGTAGAAGTAAGACATCACCAGCAAATAACAAAGGACCCAGCTTGAAAGGTAAAGAAAAAGTTGAAGAGGTAAAGAAAGAATTCTCAAAGCAATTGATCAGAAAGTCAAATCACAATATTGATGGGAATACTCCTTCACTGGCAGAATAGAGTATCACTCCACCAGCGGCAGACTCTTCATCTAACTAAAGGAAAATCATTTGGGGGTTTTACAACAAATTGAAAAACATGCTAATATACCCTCAGTTAATGGTGAGAAGTTGAATTACTTCTATACCAATAGATGAGTTAAGTTTTGACTTAACCGACAGGCATTAAATGTGGTAGTTGAAGAAAATAACATTATAAAGTAAATGTTTTGGCTCCTTTTTCAATCACAAAACATTCAAATCTCTAATAGCCCAAAAATCCTGAGCGAAGGCATCCTTAGCGAAAAGTGAAGCAGTTCATCCAAGCAATCATCCTAAAGGTAGATTTAGGTATTTATAGCTAAGGCTTCCTCATCCACACCTGAATTTATTACAAACCCTACTGTGATTGAAGTTATCAAGTGCCCTAGACCTCTGTTCAAACTCATTCCCAAAATTGCGAAGAAGCATGATACCCTAGGAGCATTTTCAAAAATACCTAAGGGAGTTGATTATGCAGAGGATCCTACAATATACATACATTGTCATATTGAGGAATTAGGTGATGTTGAAATCAAGAACATGTATACGACTATGATTTGTGATGTAAATGGTAATGTTAAACCGGAACAAAAGGTAGTGGAACCCCTAGGTTTTGTGGATATTCTTAACATCCCTGATTTTCCTGAAGATGTGATATGGATAGTCTTAAGTAGAGTCCATGGCGAATTCTTTTGGTTGGATTCCATCCATAAGATCACTAAAGAGGCATTTAGGGTAGTGATAGGCTTACCTTCCATCGGTAGCAGACCTAATAGAACTAAAAAGGTCTGAAATGACACTGTGATGATCTTAACCGGCACAATATTTGACAAAAGATCCCTAAGAGTCAATGATGTAAAGGATATCAATGTTAGATTTGTCAGTATGATTCTTGGCTATAAGGCTTCACATGCAAACAGGTTAAACTCAGTATCCAGCCTATGTATTAAAAGTGCATATGACATGGTGAATGACAATGCAAGAATAGATGTGTGTGAATGGCTTAAAGATGAATTGATAGACAACTTTAAGAAAATCAAAGGTGATAAGAATGGAACTTCAAGATTTGGTAACTTGCTTGTGTGCTTAATGCTCTACATCACCAAGGAAGTACCCAGTATTGGCTGGAAAGACTTTGGTTTTGATATACCGGTAGGAAAGCAACTATTGGACATATTAAACAATATGGGAGAATACTGAGAGAAAAATATAAATGAACATTTTCAAGAACGGAAGGCTATAATGAAGAAAAGAGTAAGTCTATCTCAAGCAATTGTTGATAAATATCAAAAAGAGATATGCTTTGTAATTAAGAAAGATGAAATCTGGATGGAGGCAGTTGTCCCTAGGACTATTTGGGTCACCGAGATGGGATATGAGACAGATGACAACATAATTGAAACTTATGCAAAAGCCCTCTTAGAAGCCCCTAAGGAACTGATAGAAAACATATTTGGCAATGCTGAAACAATTGAAAGTGGCATTCAATCTCATAAAATAGTATCATCTTACACCTAGATATCTATAAGAAAGTTTTGATAGAGATTGTAGATGGTATACCCAATTATTTATACAGAAGACTAGAAGCTAGCAGGTTAGCTATTGTTGAGTTAGATAAAAAGATAAAAATAAAAAATTACTTGCAGTTCACCAAGTGAAATCCACTAAAGAGATAGATGAATTAATCAGTGAGGCTAACCAGACAGTATTTTTAACTACTCCAAGCATGTAGCACTAATGGCAGGTAGAGTGAATGCAATCTTTGAAGAAACTGTAGATCAATGAGATATATTCTTTGTTGAAAAGGAGAAACACGAAGAACTAAAAAGACCAAAACCTTTTAAGGTATGCCAAAAAGATAAGGAAAAAGGAAAAGGCAAAATAGGTGGACCACCAAACATAAAAGTGACAGACAATTTGCCACCACCTTCAGTCACTCCACCAGTATTAACTGATAGTTCACCGGCTACTAAGAATGTGGAGACACCACATGAGGATACGAATCCTGATTCTGACATAGTATACACAAGGAACATTGACACTTAGGAGATCAATATTGTGGTTGATAAAGAGACCACCGAAGATAAGAAGAAAGATGTGGCTATTGAGCCACCGAATGCAGATGTTGAGATTGGGGTTGAGACACAAACTGAACAATCAGTTGATCCCCTATCTACTAGAATGATGACTAATACAAACATTGATAAATCCACTGAGCTAGAGCAACAGGCTGACAACACAGTGAAACCAGTTGAGATATCGGTATTGGATAGTATAGAGGTGCATACTGTGAAACCGGTAGTGAATACTGAGACTTCATTAGAGAAACCGACAGTAGAGAGCACAGTGAAACCCACTAAGGCACAAGTTGAGAAATGGGAATAGAAAAAGGTTGAGGTACAGGTTCTTGCAGAGACAGTGCCACCAGAAACATTTGAAAACCCAAGCCTTTGGTAGTGAAAATGCAAACTCAAATAGATCCTCCAAAAAAAGAGGAAAGCAAAGCTATCACTAGAACCGACGGACTATAGATTGTGAGAATAGTTGGACAGTCATCCAACACATCTATGACTCAATTCAAGCCAACAAATATAAAAAAGGTACTCTTGGATTCAATAAAGAAAATCACAAAGTGTAATGCACATGCTTATAAGGCTATAGAAGACACTTTACCAATTTTGAAGATGATAGCTCCAAAGTGCAACATAGATAATAAAGATTCTTTGAGCCAATTAGACACATTGTCTAAATATATAACTGACAACCTAATAACACTGGACCAGATAAAGGAAGATGCATTCAAAGAGAAAATGAATAAGGAGAAAGAAAAATTATTTGAGGACACAGTGAAGAAGAATAAAGAACAAATGGAAACCTTATTACCAGCATAGGAGAAACAATTTTGGATTTCAATAAACTGTACAAAGATACCTACAAAACTGATATTTTGACAGAAGACATAGATTTAGAGATTAGCAAAGCATAAAAAGAAATCAATAATATTGCTGACTACTTAATAGGAACATCAGATTCATTTTTGGAAGTTGAAAAGAATATTGCAGTTCTTGAGGAGAAAATTGAAAAGTTAGAAAAAGAAAAAGAAAAGATAAAGTTTAAGGCAAAGGATTTAAAATGCAAACTAGGCCCTAAACTAGATAACCTCATCTCTTTGAAGAAAGAGATCTCAAAGGCACTGACTTAGGGAAAGAAGACACCAAAAGAGCAAATGCATCACCTCACCGCTACAATTCAGAGAACAGAAGTGGCATTAAAGGACAATGAAAAGTTCAGCGACAGTCTAAATTTTGCATTGGCAGACATCTACCAGATTGTAACCCACTGGTTACAACATGGGAGAAGACAAAGAGAAAAATATAAATGAACAGTTTCAAGCACTGAAGGCTAGAATGAAGACAAGAATAAGGCTATCTCAACAAATTGTTGATAAATATCAAAAAGAGATATGCTTTGTAATTAAGAAAGATAAGATCTAGATGGAGGCAGTTGTCTCTAGGACCATTTGGGTCACCAAGATGGGATATGAGATAGATGACAACATAATTGAAACTTATGCAAAAGCCCTCTTAGAAGCCCCTAAGGAACCGACAGAAAAAGTATTTGGCAATGCTGAAACAATTGAAAGTGGCATTCATTCTCAGAAAAGAGTTAAGAAAAATTAACAGATAGTGAGGAAAGGCACAAGATAGGCAAAAGCAATAAAAGAAGATGTATTAAAGAAAATTGGTATTAAGGAAAGTGAACTGGAAGAACTTCAACTGGAAACACATCTTTCACTGGTTGCAACTTCTTATGACAATGAGATACCGATGGTATTGAAAAGGGTATAAATAAAAAGAAAACCTCACCGACACCCTCTCCTACACCAAAGAAGGCAAGAAAGAAACAACAGGCAGTGAGGCCCCCAGCGAAAAATATGACACCTAGAAAGAAAAAGAAAAAATATGTCATTCTTCCTCTTGACAACCTATTGAATGAAATAATAGATGATGCAGACTTATCAAATGTAAGAAAATTGTATGATACTTTGACAAATGGGGAGAAAGAAAGCATAGAAAATAGTATCATCTTACACTGAGATATTTATAAGAAATTTTTGATAGAGATTGTAGATGGTATACCCAATGATTTATACAAAAGACTAGAAGCTAGAAGGGTAGCTATTGTTGAGTTAGATAAAAAGATAAAAATAAAAAAAATTACTTGCAGTTCACCCAGTGAACTCCACTGAAGAGATAGATGAATTAACTGATAGTTCACCGGCTACTGAGAATGTGGAGACACCACATGAGGATACGACTCCTAATTCTGAGGTATTATACACAATGAAGATTGACACTAAGGTGGTCAATATTGTGGTTGATAAAGAGACCACCAAAGATAAGAAGAAAGATGTGGCTACTGAGCCATCGGCTGCAGATGTTGAGATTGAGGTTGAGACACAAACTGAACATTCAGTTGTTCCCCTATCTACTGGAATGATGACTGATACAAACATTGCTAAAACCACTGACCTAGAGCAACCGACTCACAACACAGTGAAACCAATTGAGATATCGGCAGTGGACAGTACAGAGGTGCATACTGAGAAACTGACAGTGAATACTGAGACTTCATTAGAGAAACCGGCAGTAGAGAGCACAATGAAACCCACCGAGGCACAAGTTGAGAAACATGAACAGAAAAAGGTTGAGGTAGAGGTTCATGCAGAGACAGTACCACTAGCAACATATGAAAATCCCAAGCCTTTGGTAGTGGAAATGCAAACTCAAACAGATCCTCCAGAAAAAGAGGAAAGCAAAGCTATCACTACAACCGACAGACTACAGATTGTGAGAACAATTGGACAGTCATCCGACACATCTATGACTGAATTCAGGCCAAATAATGTAACAGAGGTACTCTTGGATTCAATAAAAAAAATCACAGAGTGTAATGCACAAGCTTATAAGGCTATAGATGACACTTTACCAATTTTGAAGATGATAGCTCCAAAGTGCAACATAGATAATAAAGATTCTTTGAGCCAATTAGACACATTGTCTAAATATATAACCGACAACCTAATAACATTGGACCTAATAAATGAAGATACATTCAAAGAGAAAATGAATAAGGAGAAAGAAAAATTCTTTGAGGAAACCAAGAAGAAGAATAAGGAACAAATGGAAACCTTATTACCGGTATTAGGAGAAACAATTTTGGATTTCAAGAAACTGTACAGAGATACCTGCAAAACTGATATTTTGATAGAGGACATAGATTCAAAGATCAGCAAAGCACAAAAAGAAATCAACAATATTGCTGACAACTTAATAGGAACATCAGATTCATTTTTGGAAGTTGAAATGAATAATGCAGTTCTTGAGGAGAAAATTGAAAAGCTAGAAAAAGAAAAAGAACAGATAAAGTTTAAGGCAAAGGATTTAAAATGCAAACTAGGCCCTAAACTGGATAACCTCATCTCTTTGAGGAAAGAGATCTCAGAGGCAGTCACTCAGGGACAAAAGACACCGGAAGAGCAAAATGCATCACCTCACCATTACAATTTAGAGAACAGAAGCCGCATTAAAGGACAATGAAAAGTTCATCGACAGTCTAAATTTTGCATTGGCAGACATCTATCAGATTGTAACCCACTAGTTACAAGGATCTTCGCAGGATCCACACTTCACTGACAGTGAATGACAACCTTTGTCATTGATGCCAAAGGGGGAGCAGTGGAGATAAGAAAAATGATCAGAAGAAAGACATCATTAGCTCAGGGGGAGCATACATTTTTTATAACAAAGTTTTGGTAAGATATTTTGCTAGATTCTTTTTGGACAACACTTTTGACACTTTTTGGATTTTTCTCATGAGTGTTGCCATCAATGCCAAAGGGGGAGATTGTTGGAAAATGCACACTCCAATGAGAAATTATAGGTGATTGAAGGTATTTTCATTGATTGCAACCTTACAATCATATGATGCCAGCAGGGACCGGCATCGACAGACTCTACACTAGCATACAGTTCACCGACACTGAAAACATAGATTACAGACACCTTGGCCGACATGAATTTTGTTTAATTGTATTTTGTATTTAATTATAAAATCTTTTTGTAAGACGAAATGGTGGATTGTAATATGACTCATATAAGTATGATATCTTGTAGATCATTTAGGAGATGTATGTATGGAAGGATTATTGCAGACCTAATATGCGAATTGTAAAGCAGATTTTGGTTAAGGGTTTATGACTATTGCAGAACTTACACCGATACTGAACCTGGCATAGCAGATGCTGATCTGAAGCAGTACATGACATTGGATTTGTATAATCCAATTTTGTAAGTCAGTGAGACTTCTTTTGTAATTGAGCAGTGAGCTCTACGAACTTGGCCTTCCTGCATGTGTAGGCCCCTATTGTAACAGTAATATTCTCTTATTGGCTAGTACACAAATATGGTGGGTCATAAATCCCACCAAGGTTTTTCCCACACCGGGTTTCTTCATTAAAAATATTGTGTTATGGTGTGTCTTTCATATTATGCTTATTGTTCTTATTTACAACAGTAATTTTAGTTTACTGTTACACTGTTTTGGAATGCTTTTCATTCAATAAGTTAAGAAAATACATCACCCGGTTAGATACTGATTCACTCCCCCCCTCTCAGCATCTTTGGGAATCCTAACAATTGGTATCAGAGCCTGGTCCTCTATTTTCAAAAGCCTAAGAGCTTGAGGAAGATTCTGACACCAGTAGAGATGGAAAACTTGAGAAAACAATTGGAAACAACTCTTTCAGACTTTGATGCAGAAAAGGTGAAGAATATCAAACTTGAAGATGATCTAAAGGATGCACAGGATATCATTCAAGGAATTCAAGAAAATCTCACTATTGCAAGGAATAAGAGAAGAGAACTTTGTGAAGAGATGCAGAATGATGATGATGAAAAGGAAACTCTTAATGATCTGGTAAACAAACTGAGACAAGAAAACAATACAAAGAAGAATGAGATGCAAGATATGACTATGAGATTTTGTAAAGACATTGAAGATAGAAAGAAGAATGAAGATGACTTGGCTAGAAGACTAAATGATGCTGGAAATGAAAACAAAAGACTCAGTCATGAAAATGATATATTGAAGATAGATTTGATGCATATACAAAATGACAGAACTGAACTCATGAGACAGAAAGGAATCTTGGAAAATGAATTGGCTACTACGAATCAACACGAGGAGAAATTCAAGAAAAGTTCAGAATAACTTGATGATATGCTGAAGAATCAAAAACCTAATGGTGATACAAATGCATAGAATCAAATTAACTTGATGACAGAGGTGCATACTGAGAAACCGATAGTGAATACTGAGACTTCATTAGAGAAACCGGCAGTAGAGAGCACAGTGAAACCCACTAAGGCACAAGTTGAGAAACATGAACAGAAAAAGGTTGAGGTACGGGTTCATGCAAAGACAGTGCCACCAGCAACATTTGAAAATCCCAAGCCTTTAGTAGTGGAAATGCAAAATCAAACAGATCCTCTAGAAAAAGAGGAAAGCAAAGCTATCACTACAACCGACAGACTGCATATTGTGAGAATAGTTGGACAGTCATCCGACACATCTATGACTAAATTCAGGCCAACAAATATAACAGAGGTACTCTTGGATTCAATAAAGAAAATCGCAGAGTGTAATGCACAAGCTTATAAGGCTATAGATGACACTTTACCAATTTTGAATATGACAGCTCCAAAGTGCAACATAGATAATAAAGATTCTTTGAGCCAATTAGACATATTGTCTAAATATATAACCGGCAACCTAATAACACTGGACCTAATAAATGAATATACATTCAAAGAGAAAATGAATAAGGAAAAAATGGAAACCTTATTACTGGTATTAGGAGAAACAATTTTGGATTTCAAGAAACTGTACAGAGATACCTGCAAAACTGATATTTTAACAGAGGACATAGATTCAGAGATCAGAAAAGCACAAAAAGAAATCAACAATATTGCTAACAACTTAATAGGAACATCAGATTCATTTTTGGAAGTTGAAATGAATATTGCAGTTCTTGAGGAGAAAATTGAAAAGTTAGAAAAAGAAAAAGAAAATATAAAGTTTAAGGCAAAGGATTTAAAATTCAAACTAGGCCCTAAACTGGATAACCTCATCTCTTTGAGAAAAGAGATCTCTGAGGCAGTCACTCAGGGACAGAAGACACTGGAAGAGCAAATGCATCACCTCACCGATACAATTCAGAGAACAAAAGTGGCATTAAAGGACAGTGAAAAGTTCAGCAACAGTCTAAATTTTGCATTGGCAGACATTTATTAGATTGTAACCCACCGGTTACAAGGAATTGGTAGGATCCACACTCCACTTACAGTGAATGACATCCTTTGTCATTGATGCCAAAGGGGGAGTAGTGGAGATGAGAAAAATGATTAGAAGAAAGACATCATCAGCTCAGGGGGACCATACATTTTTGATAACATAGTTTTGGTAAGATACTTTGGTAGATTCGTTTTGGACAACATTTTTGACACTTTTTGGATTTTTCTCATGAGTGTTGTCATCAATGCCAAAGGGGGAGATTGTTGGAAAATGCACACTCCAATGAGAAATTGTTGGTGATTGAAGGCATTTTCATTGATGCCAACCTTACAATCATATGATACCGACAGACACCGACACTGACAAACTCTACACCAACATACAGTTCACCGGCACCCTGGCCGACAGGAATTTTGTTTAATTGTATTTTGTATTTAATTATAAAATCTTTTTGTAAGACAACATGGCGGATTGTAATATGACTCATATAAGTATGAGATCTTGTAGATCATTTAGGAGATGTATGTATGGAAGGACTATTGTAGACCTAATATGTGAATTGTAAAGCAGATTTTGGTTAAGGGTTTATGACTATTGTAGAGCTTAAACCGGTACTGAACCTGGCATAGCAGATGCTGATCTAAAGCAGTACATGATATTGGATTTGTATAATCCATTTTTGTAAGTCAGTGAGACTTCTTTTGTAACTAAGCAATGAGCTCTAGGCACTTGGCCTTTTTGCATGTGTAGGCCCCTATTATAACAGTAATATTCTCTTATTGGCCTGTAAGTGAATATTGTGGGTCACAAATCCCACCAAGGTTTTTCCCACACCAGGTTTCCTCGTTAAAAATACTGTGTTATGGTGTGTCTTTCATGTTGTGCTTATTGTTCTTATTTACTGCATTAATTTTAGTTTACCGGTACACTGTTTTGGAATGCTTTTCATTCAATAAGTTAAGAAAATACATCCGCCGGTTAGATACTCATTCACCCCCCCCTCTCAGTATCTTTGGGAATCCTAAAAATCACAAACCGATGAAGAGCGAGATGTTCAACTTTGATTTGAAGCGATGAAGTTGAATAGGTTAGAGCAATATCGATCGTAAACTTGATTGACATAGGATAGACAAAGAGTGAGATACCAATCTTGAACTTGATGGATCAAGAAATGAGTATCAATCTAGAAATTGATTGAACTAGATTGAGTGAAGAGATGAAACCGATTCTGAACTTGAACTTGATGGATCAAGAAATGAGTATCGATCTAGAACTTGATTGAACTAGATTGAGCGAAGAGATGAAATAAATTAGAGAAAATGTCCAGCTTGATTTGATGCGATGACACTGAACACCTATTTGGATTGAGCATGTGATCACTATAAAAGAGACTCTTTAAATCCTTGATTAGGTTTAAATGAATAACCAACTTGATGAGATGTGATGAAAGTGATTACCATTAAGAGACCGATTCAGATGAAGATAATATTAGCTTGATTTGGTGCGATGAAACTGATATGCCCCTAATAATAAGGTTTTAGTTGATTTGATTGATATTCGATTAATCTTTGATTGAAAATATTTTATGCTCGACTTTAGATGAAGATTTGAAAAATTTCTTGACTTTTGATGATGCAATCGTTGATAATGATGACATAATGATTATGCCCCCTCGGGAGTAAAATCAAAAGATGGCAAAGTTACAATGAGTGTAGGCAATTTTGAAATGACAAAAATATTTAGCGATGATAATCTGAGCATGAAGAATTATTGGAGATTTAAGTTGAAATTGGAATTGATTTGAGCGAAAAATGATGAGAAAAAGTGATCTGAAGACGAAAGTACCAAGTGGTCAATGGTGTGATATTTTGACTAAAAAAATAATCTCATATTTTGATTTCGATCTTGAAAGTGGACTCAGGATGAGTGATTTAGTCAAGGGTATAAGTTTCACGTCCATTGGAGCAAGTTGAAAAATTAGGGTTTTCTATATAAGGGGTGGAAAGGGTCATTTTTACTTCTCAAAGTTCAAAAATTCAAAAAACCTTCTCTGGAGCAAAATGGCAATTCTTGAGCATGCCCACCGATTCAACCTGCAAAGATGACATAATCGACCTAGGAACTATCCCCATGCGGTAAGTGGTCGATCTTAAGCTTCTTAAATTTCCAAATTTGTGAATTTTTTTATTAATTTCTCGTTTGAATTTCATTTTAGCTCGTTGTCAGTCATTTTATCATACTACCATGTAGGGTTTGTCGTACAAGTAATTGCTAGATAATATTCACTCATATAAAGCCATTTGTTTTGTCATTCTGTAGATACCCTTAAGTCGTACAAGACATTTTATTTGGGCATGTTTAGTCATTTTACATTGTGTAGTGACGCGTATCATGGAGTTTACTTGTACTGTTCGTGATCTTTACTCGTACGATTTGTTGCCCCTATGTGTTTACTCATTCCAAAAACAGTGAACCTTTTTTTGCATTGAAACTTGAAATTTTGATTTCCATGATGGAGTAGTTGGATTCATGGGCACTTATGACAACTTTTTAACTCAATTTGTATTGCGTACTGATGAGTTTTCATTCAATTTTGCAGGTTAGCTTGTCGGACATATAGTTTCAGTGTACCTATGCAGTGACCATGAGATTAGTTAGACAACTCTTAGATGCTCAGGGCTCATATTGAGACATGTGGCTTTGGACACTTATTGCAGATGCCAGATATTTGTGTGAATCACGGATTACTAAGTGCATTAGTTGAGAGATTTCATTTAGAGCATAACACATTTCTTGCTACTAGGGAGATGACTATTACTCCCGAGGATGTATACAGGATTTTGAGGATTTCATTTTTAGGTACCAGAGTGGATTATGATTCATCTCCACAAGTGGGGATCACATCATTACACAGGGTCTTCCAGGATGACAGTCTGTTAGTACAATCCATTTCATGGGATGACCTAATGAGAAGATATGGAGGGGGATATTCCATTGCTTGTGTGCTGGATGGGTTGATAGGATGTTTTTTTATGCTAGATAGAGGTCAGTAGGGATTCTTGTGTGGCTAGGGTAGGATTTTGGAGATGCTAGTTGCTCAACCTAGGATATTAGGTTGGCGATCTTGCTTGTTGGCACACATGTACCATGAGATGCATGAGATCGCATACAAAGATGTGAAGAGAATGGCTACAGGAGTTCTAATTCTATAGATTGGTCATGGGAGCATACCCCAGTTTGTAGGCCAATGGTTGATGATTTGAGGGAGGCACATCAACCCATTGTGTGTCGATATTCAGGTTACTTGACGTAGCCCCACTTGAGCAAGACAAGTTTCTAGAGACATCAATTGGATGATCTGATTGTAGTTGTCTAGAGGTTGTATAGGGGTCTAGAGGAGTAGGATGACTAGAGGCATGAGCAGAGATTGATGTTCATGACATGCCTACCCATTGGGAGATCACAAACGATGATCGAGCGATTTGTTGTTAGTCAAGTGATGAGGCAGTATGGGCAAGTACAGGCTATCTTTAAGGAGTTTATGGCTTATGCTTGGTTCAAGGATTAGGAGAGGAAGGGATGGGGTCTGAAGTTATCTTACGCTTTAGCAATACAGGAGATGATAGGCCTCTAGACACAGTGCTAGGATTATCTAGAGGATATTCCTGATGTGGGGGTGACCCCTGAGTACAGAGATGATTCTTTGAGACATCCATTCTCACAGTTTACAAACCCAGGAGAGTGAGCACCTCAGATTGATGAGGGCGGAGAAGATGCACCGACATAGGAATAGGGACTGGTTCAAGTATAGGGACAAGCTCAGGCACAGGGTCAGAGAGTAGATCCATGTAGGCAGACAAGAGGTGATCCTGGTGCAAGAAACAGTAGGGAACCAGTGACTGGGGAGTAGTAGAGGAGTGGAGATGGTGGTTCACTAGGTGCAGTCGGAGGTGAGGGAGGTGGAGCTCCAGGTGTAGAGACTAGAGGTAGTATTGGTGGTGAGGGGGAGATGGGAGAGAGAGCTTCCCCTCGACAGGTGCAAAAGTAGAGGGATGCGCCAAATGAGGGAGGATAGGAGAAGATACCTCAGGAATAGATGCCAGTGGAGATGATCTGTATACTAAGAGGGAAGGTGAGGACCCTCCAGATGCAGCTTACAGTCGTGTAGACACAGGTTACAAAGCATGACCAGGAGATTCATAGATTGGGATCAAAGTGTGATCAGGAGGCACAAAGATTGAGAGTAGAGCTAGCTGCCTCCTAGCGTGAGGTCCTTCATCAGTCTAGCCAAGCAGCGTATTACGTGGAAGCATACAGTGCAACAGTGCCGATAGACAAACAGGTGGCTCCATACTCACAGTATATGGCTAGATCAGAGTGAGCACATGCACCTTGATAGGTGGATGTTCCATAGACACCTCCTCCTCCACCAAGAAATGAGGGAAAGGGCCTGAGATAGATTATTATAGGCTCTATTTTATTTTGTACACCCCATTTTTATAGTTTATGTGATTCTTGCCCCGATAGACATTATTATTGACAGTTTATATCATTCGTACCCCTTTAACATTGATATTTTTTATGAGAGATATACGACACATGATTCGATTTCATTGTTCTTGTGTTGAGTTATATGAGATGTCCTTCTATATGCTCTGTTCTACATGACATTTTTAGATGAATGCATTTCTTTTTAGTATGTATGTAATGCAGATGAATATGGATGTTTTTGTTTCTTTTTATATGCAATAATATAAATGTAAATGAATGCTGAATGAACCTATGGATCTATATATGATATGCTCATGAATACAGTTAACATCCCATATAAGATTTTTAGATTTCGATGCTTAAGAACTCAATCGTGTCGATAAAGTAAGTTGACCACTTGGCAAAGAAATGATGATAGTTTCAAAGTTAGGCTCTCGTTCAAAGAACAAAGAGAGAGATTGCATTATGCTAAAATCACTTGCAATGCATAAAATTTAGAATGAATGCAACCTAAAACCTAGTCACTGGATTTTAATTTTCTTTTTATCATCACTGGGCGGAAATGTAGGAATAAACATAAGCATCAAAGCATGAAGAGCCAGGATGACCTAAATGTCACGTCCTTTTTATTATAGCAAGCGAGCATAAGCATCAAGGCATAAAGAGACAAGATGACCTGAATGTTGCCTACATGCAAACACACCAGACAAAGTAGAGTTCCTTCCTTGTTATATGCATTATTTATTATCGTATCTGCAATGACCCTTTTATCGTTCATATCCTAGGATAGATTAAGCATGTATCTAGATTGCATGATAAAAAAAGTTACTCAAAACAGACAAGGAAATGATTCCAACCTCCCTATAGCATTCAAATAAATGAAGTCAAGGTATATGTGGTGAGTTCACCTTGATGTGAAGGCACTTATCACAGACACCCAGCTTATGAGATATTTTCAGATCATCGGAATCATTGCTACAAGAAGAAAACAAAGAAAAGTATTATACCCCCAGTCCTTGTTCCTCTTAGTCAAGATAGACTTCCTCAAGTTACTCAGAGGGAATAATAATCGAAAACCAAGTTAAAAGATAACATTCAAAGAAAATTTCAATTAGAGCTCAAACAGTTTTCAGTGTTCTTGATTTATGTGTTTATTCAGTGGTAAAACTCTGTAGTGGATAGGAGACAAGTGACTGAGTCAGATTGGATGACCTGGTACAACCAACAAAAAGATGACCTAGTTGAACTTCTTAGGACATTTAAATTGATCAGTTAAGTACCCTAAGACTAGGACGTTGATTGGTTTCAACCCATGAGGGTTCCAAGAAGAACCAAGGTGTCACGAAAGCGATTGAAGGATATATACAAGCTAAAGCGAAGATGCAAAACAAAAGAGGGAAATAAAGTAGAAAATGCCAAATTTGCGTTGATAGGTGGAGCGGTTGAGTACAAAAGGTGCCTGTTTACCAGGTTTTCACTTGCTTGGAAAAGATTCTTTCTTTTTTTACTACTAAGGTGCCTGTTTACCAAGTTTTCACCAAGGCAAATATTCTTTCTTTTTCTCTTTTTTTTTTTTTTTTTCTTCAGCTTTTTCTCATTTTTAGAATTTCTTCAGGAATTTTTTTGACTTTTTTAGAATTTCTTCAGGACTTTTTCGTTGTATAGATTGCTAGAGAAAAGAATTCTAGGTGTAGAATTTCTTCAAGTGGATGGTGTTGATCAGTTCACAGAGCTATTTGCATTCTGATGTTAAGAGTTGATAAGCTCCAGAGCCAAAGGCTGCAGTAATGATGTAGGGACCCAGCCAGTTGGGTTCAAACTTCCCATTTTGTTCTCGAAACTGTTGATTTTTAGGATTCTCTCTTAAAACAAGGTCACCAGCTTGAAATTATTTGTGTTGAACTTTCTTGTTATAGCCTCTAGACATTATTTTCTGATAATATCTCAGATGATCAAACGCCACTTGTCAAAGTTCATCTAGCAATTCGAGTTCTTGCAATCTAGATATTTTGTGATCTTCAACAGTGACAAGACCTTGCAGAGAAACTCTCAAAGAAGGGATTTCCACCTCTATAGGCAAGATTGCTTCAGCCCCATATACCAAAGCAAAAGGTGTAGCTCCTGTAGGTGTTCTAATGCTTGTTCGATAAGCCCATAGTGCCAGATTGAGCTGCAGATACCAAACCTTTCCAGATTTGTTGACCGTTTTGTGTAAGATAGGCAGTTGATTTTTATTAGATGCTTCAGCCTGATCGTTACCTCGAGGGTAATATATAGAAGACCAATGTTGTTTGATTTTGAACTTTTTGCAAAGCTCATCTAGATCTTTGTTCTTGAACTGTCCTCTATTGTCAGTCACAATTGAAGAAGCTATTCCATACCTACAGATGATTTAGTTAAGGATAAACATAGCTACCTATTTGTCAGTTGCTTTGATTAGCGGAACTACTTCAACCCACTTGGTAAAGTATTCAGTAGCAGTTATGATAAACTTGTTTCTATTAGAGGATGCATGATAGATTTGGCCAATGAGATCAAACACCCATTGCTGAAAAGGCCAATCTGTGATAAAAGGTATTAGCTCTCTGGATGGAGCATGTATGAGATTCCCATGTAGCTGACATTTCTCACAATTTTTAGCAAACTTTATAGAATCTTTTTCCATATCTGGCCAATAGTAGCCAGCCCTTAGCAGTTTAAGAGCTAAAGTTAGAATATTTGAGTGAAATCCACAAATACCTTCATGCACTTCAAATAATGCATGTTGGGACTCTTCAGATTCTAGACACCTAAGCAAAGTACTATCCAAACCTCACCTATACCAATTTTTAGCAATGATGACATATCGTGAAGCATTTCGGATTAGGTTTCTTTTCTCATTATGGGTAGGGTTATCAAGGATAATTTGGTCATGTAAGTAAGAGTAGATATGACTATAGAAAGAGAGTTATGTCCAATGATAGAGAAAACCATCTGGGACTCAAGGGAATCATAAGCAAGATAATGAACCTCTTCCACCAGGAATTCATAGTGGTACTCAAATTCTTGTAGTTGTGGTATAGATGACAATGTAGCCATAGTGTCCGCTGCTCTGTTTGCTGATCTCGGAATCTGCTGAAATGATACAAAAAAAAAGTATTTCTTAAAGTCATCAACCATTATTTTGTAGGGAATCATTTTTTCATCCTTACTTTGATATATATCATTGATCTGGTTGATTATTAGCTGAGAGTCACCATAGATGTGTAACTTAACAACCTTCCATTCGATAGCTAGCTTGATTCCATTTACCAAGGCTACATATTCTATGATATTATTTATACAAGGAAAGAGGATCTTGTAAGCCTTTGGGATTGAGTATCTTTGAGGAGATAAAAAGAATTCCAACACCAGAACCTTGTTGAGTAAAAGACTCATCAAAGAACATTTTCCACAATTGTCGAGTAAGGTGCATTATGGACTCATTCGAAAATTTTGTGTGCAAAGGTTGTGGTGCAGGAGCACCCCTTCAAGTGGATAAATAAAGCTTAGAGGAGGAAGGATAAGGAATCAAACATGTCTTTAGGATGTTTTACATGTGTTTCAATCATGCATTGTGTGTTTGTGATAAAAGACCCCATCTTGTGAGCCAAACTCCTATTTTGGCATCTTGATAAGCCAATTAGGACTTTTGGATGAAAGGGGATAAATTGTGTGTAGGAAATAGTTATCCTAGTAGTTTTAGTGCTTCTAGGGTGTTTTAGGAGGGGTTAGTCTTAAACCAAGGCATTAGGAGGTGAGAAATGACATTTTGACAACTTTGTCAAAAGTTGTCAAAAGTTGTCATAAGCAACTTTTATGCATTTTTGCATTTTTGTTTCTTTAAACTCCTCCAATGGCTCTAACCTCTTGTTTTCAGTTGAGAGAAGTTGTGGAGTGGTATATACACCTTGTGGATCCAATTCCCAAGGTTATACTATACGGAGGAAAGTTTTGATGACTATAAACTAATGAAATTCTGAGTTTTTCCTGCATTTTTGGAGTTTTGGTATGGGGTACGGCATTGTACGGATTGAGATTAATTCCCAATGATGTGAATTTGTTATAATAGTGAGTCACATTTTATTTGTCTTTGGTTTGAGGTTCAAATTGTGTGTTTTTCTCCTATTATTCCAATTTTGCTGTAGGTGCCTGGAAAACTAGGGTTTACCCAGGGTTTTGCTTCTCCATGGCCATAACTTACAATTTATCACTCTGCGACTCATGGGATTGGGTGAAATGTAATTATGGACAATGTATTCTAAGATTCCAAAATCATTTTTCAGGAGGAGCAAGGGAGGTGTGTGTTTGAACTAACTCTTGGTAGACATCTCTATGTGGCTACCTAGTCGTTAACAGCAAAGCTACCCTAGAATGCAAATGACGATGATTCCAGGTGTGTAACCCTGGAATCCATGATGTTTTATGGTTCCCAAAATGATAATGGGGTTTTTATTTTATGGTTTGTTCATTTGGACATAGTTGCCTCACAAATGGACACCTAATTAACCCTTTAGGACAGTTGACCTTCACCGGTTTCAAACCTTTGTTTGTCAAACCTTGACCCTTACTTTTGGGGAATTGTGTGAGGCCCAAAAGGGTATTTGAATCCATGACTTGTTTGTCAAGGTGTTTGGAAAATTTTGGACTTAAGGTCCCTTTACCCATTTCAAAGGGCTACCAGCAAATAGGCCTAATTGTGAAGGTGCTATAGGGAATGGTGTTGAATCCTTACAACCAATGTTTGATCTGGTCTAGGTGAGTCATGATTGACCCAAAATAGGTGTGGTAATGGTCAGTAACCCTTGGAGGCTTCAAAGTGTATGTTGGAACAAATTACCCAATTTGAGTAGGAGTCTTGGAGATTGTGAAGCGTTGAACTAATGTTGTAGAGCCTTGCCTTGATAGGATCCTATTATTGTTTTGAGGGGTCAATGCCATACATCTTGGCATTTTTGGTAGGAATCAAGGAGCGCTCTACATCAAGTGGTATCAGAGCTAGTAACGGCTTTGGTAAAGAGATAGAGATTTGAGAAATGAAAGAGGGACAAGAAGAAGAAGAAGTCCCTAGAGGACTGACCAACATGGAATTGGCAAATATTGTGAGAGAGAATGCTACTGCTTGCAAGGCAATGCAGAGGGAGTTAGAAAGGTTGAGGGGTAAAGTAGATGAGAAGGAAGATGGAGAAACTGGTAGTGATGAAGAAGGGGATGAATATGAGATCCCTATGCTAGAGGAAGAGGTGATTCCTTCTGACCAGAGGCACTTCCTTAATGCCCTTAAATCCATGAAGAGGAGAACCATGGAGCAGAAGATTGATTTTCCAACTTTCACGGGGAAGATGGAACCAGATATAGTGGTAGATTGGATAGACTCCTTGTCTAGTTTCTTTGAATGTGAAGACATTCAAGGACACCAGAAGGTGAAGATTGCTAAGTCCAAGTTGAAGGGAGCCACCCTAACTTGGTGGAACTTTGTCCAAGATGAAAGAGAGAAGGACAACAAACCCAAGATTGTTTCTTGGAAGAGGATGGTTGCCTTAGTAAAGGAGGCCTATGTACCCAAAGACTATGAAATTCAACTTCATAAGAGGAGACAAAATCTCAAGCAAAAGGAGATGGATGTGAACTCTTACACTAAGGAGTTTCAAAGGCTATGTATGAAGTCTAAGACAAAGGAGGAAGAGAGTGAAAAATTTGCCTGATACCTAAATGGATTAAGGTACAACATTCAAGAAGAAATAAACCTCCTTAGCTCGGATACCAGTGGTAGATGCCATCAACTTGCCATCAAGGTGGAAGAGAAGATCAAGAGGAGACAAGAGTAGAACAATAGAGGAAGAGGAAGACAACAGAAAGGGGGAAGAATTTTTTTCAGAGGTAAAGGAAGTGGTTTTGGAAACCAAGGTGAAACCAATCAAGAAGGCACTAAAGGAGAGAGTAGTTCCAATAACAATAGAGGATACAATCAAAGAGGTAACTTCAGAGGAAGAAGACCACCATTTAGGGGAAGATCTCAAGGTAGAGGTCCAATTAGATGTTATAACTGCAATCAAGAAGGGCACATGGCCAACAGATGTCCTGACAAGCCTACTAGTTCCATGGGGGAAAGGATAAGTAACTTGGTTCTAGAAGCTGATTACCAAAGTGTGGCAAGTGCAAATACATACCAAAGTGTCAATACCCCTGATAGTTATGGCTACCTTGAAAGAGGTGAAGCTTTGATGATCTTAAGAGCACCAACTACCATGAAGATGGCTGACAAAGAGGCCCCACAGAGAAAGTCCCTATTCAAGACCACTTGCAAAGTGGGTGGAAAGGTATGCAAGGTTCTAATGGACTCTGGTTCAATTGAAAACTTTGTGTCTCTAGAAATGGTAGAGAAGTTAAAGATGAGGAGACTACCTCACCCTTGCCCCTACATGGTCTCATGGCTCAAGGTCAGCAAGCTATTGTGGAAGAGCAGGCTTGGCTAGAATTCTAGATTGGAACCTATAAGGATAGATTGTTGTTTGACATTGCAAAGATGGATGCTTTCCATCTAATATTTGGGAGAGCATAGCAATTTGATTTGAGGGCACAACATGATGGTTCTAGGAACACATATTCCATCACCAAAGATGGTAAAGTGATTGAGTTGTTACCTTTGATGGAGAGTGAAGAGGAAACCAAACCAAAGGAGGCCAAGGTGTTGATGTTAGGAGGAAAGCAATTCATGAAGAACATGGAAGATGAAGGCATTGTTTGTTATGCCCTTATTTCTAGTCCAACAATGACAAAGGTGGAGAAGTTTGAAGATAAGAAAGAATATAGATTGAGGTTGGTTGACCCTGCAGTGCAACAACTACTAAACAAATACAAGGGTGTCATCTCTGATGGCATACCAAGGTCACTACCTCCCATGAGAGATATAAATCATTGCATAAATCTTATACCTGGGTCTAGCTTACCTAATAAAGTAGCATATAAGCTCACACGTGATCAGAATCTTGAGATGGCAAAGCAGATTGAAGAAATGTTGGAGTTCGGATTGGTTGGCAAAAGTTTGAGCCCATGTGCAGTCCCTAAGTCTTGGCACCCAAAAAGGAAGGCACTTGGAGGCTTTTCACTGACTCAAGGGCTATCAACAAAATTACTATCAGGTATAGATTTCCAATGCCTAGGACTAAGGATTTATTAGATTGCTTGGGGGGTGCTAGATACTTTACAAATATTGACTTGAAAAGTGGCTATCATCAGATTAAGATTAGGCTAGCAAATGAGTGGAAGACTGCATTTAAAACAAATGAGGGGTTGTATGAGTGGAAGGTCATGCCCTTTGGCTTATCTAATGCACCAAGTACCTTTATGAGGTTAATGAATGAAGTTTTGAGGGTTTTCATAGGAAATTTTGTCATAGTCTACCTAGATGACATTCTGATTTTCAGTCAAACCAAAGAAGAGAACCTAAAACATGTAGACCAACTCCTAAGGAGATTACATGAAGAGAAATTAATGATCAATTTGGAAAAGTGTCTGTTTATGTAGGAAGAGATCATCTACTTAGCATTTTTAATCTCCTATGGTAAGTTGAAAATGGATCAAGAAAAGGTGAGTGCCATATTGTCTTGGCCTACACCTAGAACAATGAATGATGTTAGAAGCTTTCATGGCTTAGCCACATTCTATATGAAGTTTATAAGAGGATTTAGACATATTTGTGCTCCTATTCTTGATACCATAAAGGGAGGAAAAAAGTGTAGGTTTAGTTGGACAGAAGAGGTAGATGACTCCTTTGAAAAATTGAAGAGAAAAGTTGTAGAGCAACCGGTACTTGCCTTACCTGAGTTCAACAAGATCTTCCAATTCGACTATGATTCCAGTGACATGGCTATTGAGGCAATGCTTAGTCAGGAAGGGAGGCCTATTTCCTTCTTCAGTGAGAAGTTAAATGAGGCAAAGAGGAGGTATTCATTATATGACCTAGAGATGTATGCTTTAGTACAATCCTTGAAAAAGTGGAGACACTACCTGTTGCCAAAAGAGTTCATAGTCTTCATAGACAATCAGACCCTTAGCTTTATAAATAGCCAAGAAAAGTTGAATCATAGGCATATGAAGTGGGTGGAGACTCTACAAGCCTTCACTTTCCCTCTTAAGCATAAGAAAGGCGTCAAGAATAAGGTGGCAGATGCTTTGAGCATAAGAGTCCTAACTACAAATCAGGTCCAGTTGGAGAGTGTTGAAATAGACTCCTTCAAAGCCATGTATGATGATGAAGAAGAGTTTGGAGAGATCTATAAGGTAGGTGCTTCATTTGATGAGTGGTTTCATGTTGATTACTCTTTTTTTTAATTCAAAATGGATTGTTGTTTAAGGGTGCACAATTATGCATACCCAAATGCTCTATGAGACTAAATATAATTAGGGAGAAACATTGTGGAGCAATGGTAGGCCACTTTGGCCTTGACAAGACACTATATCTGGTGAAGAGGCACTACTTTTGGCCCAAACTGCAGACATATGTTAGGATATTTGTGGACACATGTGTGATATGCCAAAAGGAAAAGGGAAAGTCCACAAATGTAGGCCTATATCAGCCTTTACCCATTCCTTCAAGACCATGGGAAATCATAAGTATGGATTTTGTTTTAGGATTTCCTAGGACAAGGAAAGGATATGATAGTGTTTTTGTAGTGGTGGATAGGTTTAGTAAAATGGCACATTTCTTGCCATGTAAAACCACTTGCGATGCTTCCTATGTTGCATACTTGTTCTTCAAGGAGATTGTCTAGATACATGGTTTGTCTTTGACCATAGTCTCTAATAGGGATGTGAAATTTATTGGACACTTCTAGAGGACCCTTTGGAAGAAGCGTGGCACAAATCTAACCTTCTCCTCATCCTACCATCCCCAAACGGATGGCCAAATTGAAGTTGTAAACAGGTCATTAGGAAATCTGCTAAGGTGTTTGACTAGACAGTATGGAGAGAGATGATATAGCATATTGTCTCAAGAAGAATTTTCCTATAGTGATATAGTGAATAGAAGTACTAGTAAGTCACCCTTCCAAGTTTTATATGGAATCCACCCAAGGGGTGTTTTGGAGTTAAGAGAACTATCTCAAGGAGAAGTCATTAGTGCTGATGGGGAAACCTTTGCTATCACCATAAAGGAGATCCATGACCAAGTTAAAACTCACCTTCAACAATCTGAAGAAAGATATAAAGCTCATGTTGAAAAGAAGAAGAGGGATGTCTAGTTTGATGTGGGAGACTTGGTGTGTATTCACTTGAAGAAGGAAAGACTTCCAAAAGGTAGATATACAAAGCTTATGGAAAGAAATATTGGACCCTGTCAAATATTGAAAACATGTGGCCAAAATGCTTATGAACTTCAAATCCCACCTAGTCTTGGTTTGTCACCTATCTTTTATGTATGTGACTTAACTATTTATAAATGTAGTGTTGATGCGGGAGAAGACACAATTTATGTTGTTGCAGATGATGACATTCCCAAACATGAACCACTAAAGTTGCATAAGGTTTTAGACACCAAGGTTGCAAAGAGAACAAGGAACAATGTTTATATGGAATATTTGGTGTCTTGGAAGGGACAACCTAATTCTAAAGTCATCTGGATGACAAAACAACAGATCAAAGACCATGGTGTAGAACTACAGGCTCTCATCTCAAGTGGACTTGAGATTTCTTCTTCTGGGGAGTATGGTGCAGGAGCACCCCTTCAAGTGGATAAATCAGGCTCAGAGGAGGAAGGAAAAGGAATCAAACATGTCTTTAGGATGTTTTACATGTGTTTCAATCATGTATTGTGTGTTTGTAATAAAAGACCCCATCTTGTGATCCAAACTCCTATTTTGGCATCTTGATAAGCCAATTAGGACTTTTCGACAAAAGGGGGTCAATTATGTGTAGGACATAGTTATCCTAGTAGTTTTAGTACTTCTAGGGTGTTTTAGGAGGGGTTATTCTTAACCCAAGGCATTAGGAGGCGAGAAATGACATTTTGACAACTTTGTCAAAAGTTGTCAAAAGTTGTCATAAGCAACTTTTATGCATTTTTTGCATTTTTGTTTGTTTGAACTCATCCAACTTCTCTAACCTCTTGTTTTTGGTTGAGAGAATTTTTGGAGTAGTATATACACCTTGTGGATCCAATTCCCAAGGTTAGACTGTACAAAGGAAAGTTTTGATGACTACAAACTAATGAAATTCTAAGTTTTTCCTGCATTTCTGGAGTTTTGGTACGGGGTACGGCATTATACGGATTGGGATCAATTCCAAATGATGTGAATTTGTTATAATAGTGAGTCAAATTTGATTTGGCTTTGGTTTGAGTTTTAGATTGCGTGTTTTGCTCCTGTTATTCTAATTTTTTTGTAGGTGCCCAGAAAACCAGGGTTTACCTAGGGTTTTGCTTCTCCATGGCCATAACTTGCAATTTATCAATCTAAGACTCATGGGATTGGGTGAAATGCAAGTATGGCCAGTGTATTATAATATTCCAAAATCATTTTTTTAGGAGGAGCAAGGGAGGTGTGTGTTTGAACTGACCCTAGGTAGACATCTCTATGTGGCTACCTAGTCCTTAACAACAAAGCTACCCTAGAATGAAAATGGTGATGATTCTAGGTGTGTAACCTTGTAATCCATGATGGTTTATGGTTCCCCACATGTTCATGGGGTTGTGATTGTATGGTTTTTTTATTTGGACATAGTTGCTTCACAAATGGAGACGTAATTAGCCCTTTAGGACAGTTGACCTTCACCAGTTTCAGACCTTTGTTTGTCAAACCTTGACCCTTCCTTTTGGGGAATTGTATAAGGCCCAAAAGGGTATTTGAATCCGTGACTTTTTTGTCAAGGTGTTTGGAAAAGTTTGGACTTAAGGTCCGTTTACCCGTTTCAAAGAGCTACTAGCAAATAGGCCTAATTGTGAAGGTGCTATAGGGAATGGTGTTGAATCCTTACAACTAGTGTTTGATTTGGTCCAGGTGAGTCATGTTTGACCCAAAATAGGTGTGGTAATAGTTAGTAACCCTTGGAGGATTCAAAGTGTATGTTGGAGCAAATTACCCAATTTGAGTAAGTATGAGTCTTGGAGATTGTGAGGTGTTGAACTAATATTGTAGAGCCTTGCCTTGATAGGATTCTATTGTTGTTTTGAGGGGTCAGTGTCATACATCTTGGAGTGTTTGGAAGGAATCAAGGAGGGATCTACATCAAGTTGATTTTCTTCAAGTGGAGCATCAACAAGTTGATCTGCAATGACTTGTCCTTTGATATCTTTGTGTTGTATATATTCAATGTCAAATTCTTTAGGAATCATAACCCAGTTAGCCAATCTCCGTGTAAGCATTGCCTTACTGGGAAGATATTTGAGTGGATCTATCTTAGCCACTAGTTTGATAGAATGTGCTAGCATGCAATGTCTTAATTTTTGTGATGCAAAGACCAATGCGTGACAAAATTTCTCAATAATAGTATAGTTCATCTCATAGGACACCAACGTCCGACTGATATAATATATAGCTCTTTCCTTTTTATTCTCATCTTGTTGAGCCAAGAGTACCCCCAGTGATGTATCAGTGGCTGATATGTAGAGTATCAAGGGTTTGTTTTGAATTGGTGGCATTAAGATAGGTGGATTAGAAAGATATTACTTGATTTTCTTTAGACATTGTTCATAGTCTTCATCATAGTTGTAGGTAACTCCTTTCCATAAAGATTTTGTGAATGGCTGAGCTTTATCTGTGAGCTGAGATATGAAACATCTTATGGATTAGAGCCACCCTTGTAGAGTCCTCATTTGACTGACAATCATTGGAGGTGGTATGTTCATGATAGCCTTAACTTTTTCTGGATCCACTTCAATTCCTTTCGCTAAAACAATGTATCCTAGGAGCTTGCTAGATGTGACTCCAAATGCACATTTCTTGGGATTTAATCTTAGTTTAAATTTTTCCATCTTGTCTAAGATTGGACCTAGTTCTGATAGATGTGTTGATCTTTTTATAGATTTTAGTAGAGTATCATCAACATATTCCTCCATGTTTTTGTGCATCATATCCTGAAAAATTGTTGTTACAACTCTTTGATAAGTGGCACCTACATTCTTTAAGCTAAAGGGAAATACATTCTAGCATAAAGTTCCCCATGCTCAGGTGAATGTTGTTTTCTCTTGATCCTTAGGTGCAATTTTGATCTGATTGTATCCGGAAAAACCATCCATTAGAGAGTACATTTCATAACCAGAAGTCATGTCCACTATCATGTCTATGTTGGGCAGTGGAAAATCACCTTTTGGACAAGCTTTATTTAAATCTCTGAAATTTGTGCAAACACGTATTGATTTGTTAGGTTTGGAAATAGGTACAATATTAGATATCCACTTAGCATAATCAATGGCTCTAATGAATCCAACTTTTAGTAATTTTTCTAGCTCAGCCTTAACAAGTAATGCAACATGAGGATGCATTTTTTGGAGTTTTTTCTTAACAAGTTTAACTCTAGGAGTGATAGAAATATGATGCATTATGAGGTCAGGATCTAGACCCAACATATCAGCATATGTCCATGCAAAATTGATCTTTTTCTTTGTGAAGAAATCGGCAAATTCTTTCAGTTCTTTTGCTGATAAGGATTGAGCTACATGTATAAAATATTGAGTTTCTTTTGTTCCGATTTTCACTGGTTGTGTAGGTTCAATCAGAACTGATGATCACTCTTGAAAGTGATCAGGCAAAATATCAAGTATCTCACCTTTAGGTGCCTCAGAGAGGTTTTCACTATTAGGTACGTCCTTTATTTTTACTATTTTTTATTCTGACACTGTCACTTTGTGGTTTTCGCCATCATAACACTTATTTATTTATTTTGATTTTTGAGACTAAGATACTCGACATCTGTTTTTGTCATGTTCTCACTTTTTTCACTGGTGGAAGAGCCCATTTGTTCAACTACATTAAGATAATAAGCTAATGTATAGTCATTGGCAAAGGTAGAGATATTCAAGGATTGATCTTGGAGAGTATAGCCAATAAGCTCAGGATGTACCAAGGATAAAGATTCAGCAAGTTCAAGAGAATTCATAGTATTGTCATCACAACCTCAGACTGACAAGTTGAGTTCTAGAATACTGCCTTGTGTAAGCGGCTTGAGACCAGGAAGAGTTAGAACACGATTATCAAAGTTTATGTTAGTATTTAGGGGACCTAACCCAACAGACCTACCATTAGAACCTTCCTCTACTTCAAACTGGACTACATATTGTAGTTTGACGGTAACAAGATTTTCAGATAGAGTTTCGACATTCATGACGAATTAGTCATAGTTTGGCGTCGAATAGGTAATGTCATAAATAGATCTTATTTCAGAGTGATCAGAGTCAGAAGATGAAGCCTCTGACTCCTCTTCAAGTGGCTTGGTGAAAGCATGTGTAGTATCAATATCAACATCTTTGATGCTTCAAGTTCCTTTGTGATTTGGTTCAATAATCACTTGTAGTTGACATACCTATTGACATAACCTTGATGACTCTATTAGTGTTTGTTGTCTTTCCCATTCAGCTTCCTCTAGGCTGATGACCGCTCCTACTTTTGTAGCCTCCAACTCTTCATTTGTAGTACCATATTTAATTTTCTCTATATCATTAGAAGGAGATATAGTGGGTGAAGAAATTTCATGTTCTTTTCTTTCTTTCAGCTATTGTTCATAATCTTCTTGTCTTTTTAGTCCGATTTCTTCTATTTCCTTTTGTGGCTTAAAGTGTATTATCTCTTGTCCTTCGTCTATGATATCATTAGTTTCTTTAGGATTTTCCTTGGTAGATGTATCCGAGAGAGGCTCTGGACCCCATTCATAATCATTCAAGTCTGTTTCTGAATCCTCTACTTACATTCTTTCTGTATATGTGACAAGAATGTTTAGTGGTGCAAACATGTTTTTGATTCCTTCCACTTCTTCTCTCATGTCTTCTGGAAGATCTACTTCTTGTAGTGTTATTGCTGATAGAGTTGGAACTTGATTACAAGTTGCTTCTTCTCTTTGTATTGCTAGGTCTTCTTGTTCTTCCGCATACTCGTCCTGAACTTGCTAAGTATTTTTTTTTGGTGATGTTTGGTGTAGTATCTTTTTCCTCCACTTAGGTTGTTGATGAGAAGTGTTTTGTTGATTTGATGACTCTTCTAGATGGTAGCCAAGTCCATTTTTATCATTTGTAGACTTAGTTTGTAACTTGATAGGTTTAGTGATTTCGTCTTGGCGCTTTCCCAAAGGACCGGTACTTGAATATCCCATGCATTGAATCATCTTATAACCTGGGCCATATTGGGCAAGGGAAATATCACTGTGTTTCCCTTCTCTATTTTCACTCTCTTCTTTGAAAATCCATTTGAGAACTACCACCTCTTCTATTTCATCTACAAGGGAAGTAGAGGACTGTACAAAAATAGCATCATAGATGACATTTGTATTTAAAGTTTGTGACTTCATAGTCTCTGATGGTTTTCTAGGCTATCTTGGTGATGGTGGAAGAGACATCAATGAGATTACAAGTTCGATCTTGTATCCATCCATACTAGTACCTATGATTTTCAAATTTTTTTCTAAGTCTTTCATCAAAGCTTTTGAACTTTCTGTTGTAGAGGTTGCTTTGTTGTGAGGAACAAGGGTACCAACACATTGCTTTAAAGTATTATAGGTGTAGGGTGTATCTGTAGGAGC
Source organism: Cryptomeria japonica (assembly GCF_030272615.1). Classification (NCBI taxonomy): domain Eukaryota; kingdom Viridiplantae; phylum Streptophyta; class Pinopsida; order Cupressales; family Cupressaceae; genus Cryptomeria; species Cryptomeria japonica. Next base: position 19,452,803 of record NC_081408.1, on the reverse strand, counting down.
ACTAACTTCAATGCCATTATAGGGAAATTTCAAACATTGATGGTAAGTAGATGAAACTGCTTGCATTTCATGAATCCATGGTCTACCCAACAAGATGTTGTAGGAAAGAGGAAGATCGAGCACCTAACAAATAACATCTTGTTCTACAGGTCCCACCCTGATCAACAATAATACTAGACCCTTAGATGTTCTTTCTTCTTCATCATAAGATTTGATTGTGTATTTTCTTTGTTGGATCAATGAAATTATTAGAAAATCCCAACTATATTAGTAAATTGTAGGTACAAATATTCAACCCAACACCTCCATCTATCAAAACACGCTTGACTCAATGCTTATGGATCATAGCTTCAATATGCAATAGCTGGTTATGCAGATGATTTAGTGAATTACCATCTTAAAAAAAAAAAACAGGTAGTGAGGTGAAGTTAGGTGACCCACCATATATTGAAACTGACCCAAATCTAAGTCTTTAGGGATGTTAGTAGTGAGTAAATCTTTGTCCAAAATCTCTCTATGAGCAGAATTTAAGTAGTTCAAGAATGGAGATTTGAGTGGTAGTTCGCTTTAAATGTTCAACAATGCTATAACCAAAAGAAGATGATGAAGCCAACTGTTTGGATTTAGCTGTGATCATATCTAGTTGTTTTTTTTAAGAAGTTGGTAGGTTTGACGTTGTCAACGGATTTGATGATGTTTGATCAGGACAGGAAGAGCTAGATCCTTTGAGAGTAACCTTCTTTTGAGCGCGGGTTATGCCATTTGCAGTTTGTGTTTTATTTTTTTACTTTTTTACTATTATCATGTTGCAATATTTAGATTCAGAAGATTCAATCATGTTGATCAAATTATCATTGTTGGCATAGGTGTAATTGACTTTGGCACCTCCCTTGGATTTTGAGGAATCACCCTGCTCATAAGCAGGTAAAGGATCTTTGAAGGCTTTGTGATCAGTATTAGTTGTATGGTTTCCAACAACAATTTTGCAAGCATCGATGAGATCTTGAATCTCATGTTTGAGTTTCATGCAGTTATTTGTGGTATGACCCTTATTTCAATGATATTCACAGTACTCATTTTCCCTCCATTTAGGTTTGACGTCAGGATCATATGGCTTAGAGTTGTCAGGCAACATGATCAGTTTGTTTGCCAATAGAGTTTTAAAAGCTGACTCATAGGATTCACCCAAAGAAGTAAAATCACGCTTAGGTTTTGAAACCCAAGGTTTCTCTTTAAACCACTCTTTTGATTTCTTAGGTGGGTTTTTTGTAGTGCTTTCAGCTACTTTGAGGGATTGTGTTCCACTAGTCAAGTTGAATACTACAGGTTTTGATTTTTGTTTGACATTGTCAACTATTCCATCATTAACAACATCTCTATTATTATCTTTTTCATACTTCCATTATTTGTTCTTTTCTTTGGAACTAGAGCCTTGATGTGTTTCTTTATAAAGTGATATATCTCCTTTCCTTAAAAGCATGTCTTCCATCTTGAGATCACTATCCACCATTTTGTTGAATGAAGGGTATACTTTCATTTGGATATTATATTTTAACTTAGGAATAAGATTATTGACAAAGATGTCCATTTTCTCATAATCAGGAATGGGTCATGAATACCTAGAGATCTTCTTTCTCCAACACTGAAGGAAAGTAAGAAAAAGTTCTCTTGTCTTATATTTAGTATTACAAAGCTCGATCATTATGACCGGATGACAAATGTTATAGGAGTATTTTTGTAGAAATAATTCAGCCAGTTCTTCAAAAGATTTAAATGGCAAGCTTGAAAACCATTCCATAGCTTGTCCTCCTACACTTCTTGGAAAGAGGAGCTTGAGATAAGTCTGTTCATCCATGAACTCCATACATAGGGAACAAAACTCTCGGACATGGTCCTGGGGGTCCGAGTTGCCATCAAATTTATCGAACTTAGGAATTTTTGTTCCGAAAGGAAACAGAGGCATGCAAAGAAACTTGTTGAATGGAAATGGGCAAATCGTATCCAAGGATATTTCATAGGAGATTTGTCTTTGTCTTTCATTTTCTTAATCTTAGTTTGTAATTCTTGTAATTGTTTTGTCACCAATGCTAGTGGAGTATTGTCTTCTTTAGTGATAAGACTTTCAACATTGTAATCATGGGGGAGTTCAGCTCCTTGTTTGGCCAATTCTAGAAAGTATTCTTCTTTTTCTCAAGCCATGATAATCTTCATCATATTTCTGAAGTCTTTGTATTTTTGACATTTTGCTATTGTATCTTCTTCGGGTTCAAAAACTTCAGAATTGTTGGAAGAGGAATCACTACCATTAGCCTAGATGCTAAGATCATCACAAACTTTACATTTATCAGCCTCATTTTCTTGTCTTCCTTCATACATATTGGAAGATAGGATTGATCCAAAAGTGGTTTGTTTGAAGGCAAAGGTTTGTTTGAGTTTTGTTGTTCCAAAAATTTGTCAAAAATTTGTTGCTCTTTGTAAAAAGGATTGGTTTGCAATGTTATTGTCTCTACCTTTTTCTTGTTCTTGTTCTTGGAAGAGCTCTTGGTTTGAACAAGAATTTACAACCGACGTGACTGAGAGTCAGATGTGATGCAGATGTCAAGATTAAATCAAATCTAGTTATGTGTTTTAACGTAGTGATTAAGAAAGGTGACTAAGACTCAGTTTGGTTTCAAGAATGATCTATCCTGTGTAAGATGTGATCTAAGCTACTTAGGCTGATTAAGTTTGATGAGCAATTGATTGAACTAGCTGGGAGATAATCGACAAAGTCATGCAACACAACGATAGGGGTACACTATCAAGGTTGTTTATGCTCAAGATTACGATGACTAGATTTACGCTCACTATAGACTGATTAGGCAAGTATGACAGATTTGAAAAGGATGTAAAAAGACAAACTTCTGGATTGACAAAATCAGAGGGTTGTACGACCAATTATGACAACTCGGATGAAAGTTTAGAGAGTCCCAGATGACAAAGACAGTTTCTCTTATGAGTTGTTGTTCAAACTTGCACGACAGTTTAATGCTTACCAGATGACAACTTTTCACAAACCAGTGTGACTTGTACGATAAAGTTCATAAGCTCATATGACAACCTTCAGAGACCAGAATGACAGTTTAAATAAGCTAGAATGGTAAACTAGAAGACTCAGACGATAATGTAGGTGACTCGTATGACAATTTAGATGACTCAGACGATGAATTAGGAATCTCATATGATAATTATGATCAAAGGCAAAAAAATATTTGACAAGGAGACTAAGTTTTTGACTACTAAATTTGATTTTTTTGGTGTTGTTGAGTTTTTCCAATTTTTTAGAGTTTCAGTTTTTAGCTTCAGACAAAAAACACAACAAACACGTAAGATCCAAAGTGACTTGAAACACAACACGCTAATTCTAAAGAAATTGGCTAAGAGAGAAAACCTTTGCTTGCAGACTCAGGTACACACCCAATAGCTAATCAGAATACGACCGTTGAGTCTCACGCAATGGATTCTCAAAGCTGTATTAGTTGACTCCAAATGCTAATGGGGGCACAAAATAACAAGTATCTTGGGAGAGTTACTATCTCTCTTGCACAAAGATTATCCCCCTTTTGGAGGTGAATTGGGTAGCTATTGTTTTAAAGTTTGTAGTAAATATTTCCATTCAAAATTACCCCTTGAAGTCACGCAAGCACAATTGAGGCCTATATCCCAACAAGGTACCGAAACAAGTTGTAGTCACACAAGCATGATTGGGACCACGAGGCCCTACAAAATGCCCAATATGAGAGATCTCAAACGAGAAAACTCAAATAATCCTTTCCTACGAGACTTTAATCTCGAAAGGCCTATTTATTATAGTGAGTTAAAATGCTTGGGTTTAGCTGTACTCACTTGGGTCGTTCTCATAGGGTGATTACTTTTTCCTGTGACAGGCCTGCTAAAAGGTACACAAATATCAAACTTATAAAAAGCTTCAAGGCTCTAAATTTTTGATTGTCTATGCAGACAAGATCATACTTTCCTACCTCTTAGATTTTTCTTCAAACACAAAAGACAGATTTGTTCATTAACCAAATAGCAATTTAAGTTCCTAAAAATGAATTAAATAATACACGATATTTGGTCGATTCTCCTTAGATAACCTGCAAAACCAACGCATTAGTAGTCATATTGTTTTCAATTCTTTGACATACGTGAGTTTGATTTGACAAATTTTACGACAAGCGTTTTGCAGAAAATGAGTTAGTCTGTGAAAATCTTAGACAGACAGAAGACAATTCAGGGTTAGCATCAGTAAATCCAAAGCCAAATCATGAAAACCCAAAAAACATATATTGTTTATAGAACAAGCAAGACAAAAATCCATACGACAATTCTCATGGAGTAGAACAAGTATTCTCACCAAGCCGAATGAGTAAACCCCAAAATAAAATAACAAAGCAGAGACTCATACGATGATTTCCACATAGTTGAATGAGTATTCTCAAAAGTCATCTTGTAATGCACAAAAACTTGTACGAACTTTTGCAGAGGTTGTATAGACAAAAACTTGAAAAATATAATAAAGATCTTGCAAGGCCAAAAATTAAATTCTCGGACCCCACAGTGGGTGCCAAAAATGTGTGTGAAAAGTGGATTTGTATCTGTATTTGTATCTTAATACTCAACACTTCAATTAAGTCATTAGATGCATGGTTAGTAAATTAATAATGAACAATGAATAATAAAACCATTACAAAGCAACCTATTGCCTTCTAGTAGATGTGAGTTTAGTTTTGCTCTCAGATTTCTATATGCAAAATAATTCCTACAAATGATAACCTTATCAAGTTCTAGATGTGAAAAATAATTTCTAGATGTGAAAAATAATTTCAAATCAATATACCTCCACTTGAAGTAACTTTAACTTCATCTATAGATAATTCCTACAAATGATAACCTTATCAATTTCTAGATGTGAAAAATAATTTCTAGATATGAAAAATAATTTCAAATCAATATACCTCTACTTGAAGTAACTTTAACTTCATGTATAGATAATTCCTACAAATGATAGCCTTATCAATTTCAAATTCTTAGAAATGGTCTAATGCTTTGCTCCTAAAATTTACTTCATAAAAATTATTATTTAATTTTCTAACTAAGTGATCATGGGATAGGTTTTTGAAAACTCATTTTCTTGATTAAGACAAAAGCCCCAAAAAAATCTAGATCAACAAATCTAACTTTTATTCAACCTCCAAGCTAAGTTTCATTGCTCATTTACAACAAAAGATAAGTATTTAATTTGAGATGTAAAGGAGGCTTCTCTCATCCTAATTTATCTTTTAGTTAAGAGGAAGTAGATGAATCTATGAGTTTTTAATATAATGTTTCATACTTTGGTTTTTATTCATTTCTAGTTACCAATAATCCTTATTGTTTATATTTTAGATTTAAGTTTTCTAATCCTATCATCAAGTTAGTCAATCTCCGTAACTTATAAAAAATAATCATGAAAATCTTTAATTTATCAAAACTAATTCAAATAATGTACTTAAATCAAATTTCATAATAAATATCACTCAACTTTCAAATAACTAGTAGATTCAATTATACTAATTTCTTTACAACTACTATCATGACTAATTTTAATTGCTTTTGATCAATTTTTGGAATAGAAACAAATTAATATGAATATAAAAGAATCTATTTAAAGGTTTCATAATTTATTACAAAGCACTTCCAAGACTAATTATTTTACCAAAATCTTTACTCTTTTATTTAATAATTTGATCTAATTTAGTTACTTAGTGATTAATCAATTTAATAATAATTATTATATTTTAAATAAAAGTGGCTAGACCACTAAACATTTTATTAATTATTAATAAAGAGTGTACATAAGACCTGGTTCAAGAGAGCATACCGGTAGGAAAGAGCCAAGAAGAAAACCTCTTGTTGTAGCTCTAGTACATCAAAACATCGACAATGGCACATCGCCATGTACTGATAGCCCAAGTAGTTGATATGCAACCCAATACAATATGCTAGCTCATCTCCATATCCAAGAGAGCTAGTGACAAAATCACAATCTGGCAAGGGATCTAGATTGCATACAATAATATCCCAACCAACAAGGATAGTTCTAGACAAAAAACTAACTTAAAACCCCTATGAATTAGCCACAAAACATGAAGAGAGAAGGTAGGGTGACATTCTCCAAATTATTAGAAGACCCATATCTAGTTGGAATTGAGGAACCAATCACTAGGCCCTTTATTTGGAGGAGCAATCAAAACCAGAGCATTGGCACTATCTTCAATGGGACCAACTCGAGGAACAACCTGTAGAGGTTCAACTACACATGGTAGAGACTTGATAGAAACTATTGTTTCCAAAAGAGAGTGGATCCCTATAAAAACATTCAATTTTGTAGCCAAAATCCCTATTGGAACATGATCTATGAGAGATTCAAAAGCCAGTAGTGTGTCATCATAATTGTCAAATATCAAGCTACATCTAGTCATAAATAATAATCTCCAAACCAACCTTCATTAAGTAGCTCAAGAAGAGATAAGAAATCACCATAAGGAAACAAAACATAATCAAAATGGTAATGAGACAAAGAAAAATCCATGTTAGAAGCAGTATAGGAGGGAAGAATGAATGTATCTGATTGAGCCCGAACCAGAGGAGCATCCACAAGAATATCCATACAAATAGTGATAAACCTAGAAGCCACCTCAGAATAAAGAGAACTAGCATTTTCCACCAACCAGTTCTTACCCACCACCTTATGAACTGCAAAAGGAACATCTAGAGTACACAAGTTAAATAACCTGCCAAGTTTTTCATTATCAAAAGCATGATTATCCTGAAAAATCACAAAAATTTGTGGGTAGTTAAATTCTATATCGCCCTGGTCCTATAGCCATCGACAACAAGATGATAAAAGTCGAATGATAGAGATGGATAGAGACCTTAAATAAAAACAACGAATGTCACACAATCAAGTATCATAAATACCAAAATTTTCATGATAATAGACAACATGACTGATAATAATGATCAAGTAAGAGAAAATATATAACTTAATATGAGGTGATACAAACAATATATCCCATGAGCCGACTGACATATCAGTTTAGAAAAATGATCACCCAAAATAACTATACACAAATTTCAAAGTTCTATCCTTGTCACTCAAGCACGTGTCATAAATGGAACAACCATGTCACCCGATAACATGAAGAAGACTTGTACCAAAATTAATTAACATCTCTCCTTAAGTAAGGAGGACAAGCAAGCGATCATAAGAACAACTCGAAAGATGCTCACCGTACAACAATAAATATTTCCTAATACAGATAGAGGGAGTTAATAATTACAAGCCCCCCATCCACGGATGAAAGTGTCACATCTAGAATACATCATTATAAGTAACAAAAAGGCCAACAAAAAGTGATAGAATCCATTTACATCCATGAGGCTACCACCATACTCAACATCAATAATGGAATATTTCCATGATTGACCTCAAGTAAAGTGTAAAGCCAATTATAGTGCCAAAAGAGGAATGTGTTGGAATCAATCAACACTGAGAAGGGGGGTGAATCATTGTTCTTCTATTTACAAATTTATTAAGTTGATTCTTTAACCATCAGATGCAAAGAACAAAACTATAGTGCATAAACACAAAGAAAATAACCACACAACCATAACATCAAAATTTTTATGTGGAAACTAGGAAAGGGAAAAACCATGGTGGGATTGAGTACCCACAATATTATTATACTATGGCCAGTAGTAAAACAATATTACAAAAGTGGAATGCACTTGCATTCAGGCACACTGCCTAGAGCTCATTTCTCATTACAAAAAAGGCATGCAACCTCAAAGGACTCATTGTCCTACAAATGAGATATAGAAGAAAATACAATGTTTGAACTGGAGTATAACATCTACTAATGCCAAGAATCAGGTCCGGTTAGGCTCAAGAATGATCTGTTGTCACTGCTTTGAAAAACTACTCTATTTTGCTCTGCTATATGTACCAAATCATGTAAACCTAATATGCACATGTGAAACTGCACTCAATATCTTTCAACCCAATCTTGCATATTCACACGCCACCTCAAATGATCATCCAAGATGATCTGATATATCCACACCACCAAAATAGATCTTAATTAAGTCAGCTTCACAAAACTACAAAATATAAAACATATAGTCTCAAGTTGTCTCGATCCTCTACAAATCCATATACCGGACCTAAAACATATGATCACATGCTTCCCATAGGTTGGCCCAATCACCTAGAATCACCAACATCCACCAGAATCATCCTAACTAATATATACCACACGCTACACCATCAAACATGAGGATAACTTTGTTCTTCAATACCAGATACCGGACCAAGAAACTTGCACTAGAATCAACACCGGAGGCTAGAATTGCATGACAAGTTGCATCACACATCCAATAAACTATTCCAATCACCACAACTAAAACTCTATCATTGAAAATGAATAATGCTCACTAGATCTATACATTGTGTTCCATCGACTAGACTTATGCTTCATGAATAACAAAACTTACTTACGAATTTCGGTAATCCCCAATATCCATATATCAGATAGGATTACTAGGATGAGTTACCATCAATGAAAACCCTTAAGTAATCTCCATGCATCTAATATCATCAATCTTCACCAGAATAGTGTCTCTTGACAACAATCTCCCGCTTTGGCATTGATGGCAACATTGTGAAAAATGACAAGTGTCCAACACTCCAAAACTACAATCAATCAAAAAATTTGTACACTCATCTAACTCCCCCTAAGAATTTGCACCATTTGTTCGCTACTCTCTATCCCCCTTTGACATCAATGGAAAAGGCAAGGATCCACCAAAAATTATATACAAAAAGAACTTATTCAGTAATTTATAGGAATTTGAAGATATCTACATAAGTTACCTTCAAAGACTTCAAATACTCATTCCATCCTCTCAAGAAACAATCCAAACCATGTTACAACCCTTAAGATCTGCATCTACTTCTACACCCTTAAGATCTACCGGGACATCTTTTCCCAAAGTAGTCACTGCATCTTGTGGAGCTCTCTTTTTCTCTTACTCTTCATCCACAATGTGAAAAATGAATGAGTGAAATGCCCTTTTTAACCTAATTTAGAGTTTTAATAAATGCTCAACCTTAAAGGCTTTCAGTAACACTGTTTTTCATCAATTCATTCACTAAATTATCAAACCACCATAAATCTTCTGGTAACACTGTTTTTCATCAATTCATTCACCGAATTATCAGACCACCATAAATCTTCTAGTTATCAACTGCATAACTGATTTCTATCATCTGCAACCATCCTTGACCAGTTACAGATCTCTGCAAGGGGGTTATAAAGATCTACATGATAATCTTGCCCCTAAGGAAAAAATGCCCTAGTTACTAGATGAGGTTCCATCACCAGATTCGGGTGTGGAGCCATTTTGCACATTTGAATCTTCTTTTTACACCCACATCTTCTTATGTTGATCTCTGATTTCATCTAACATTTATTTTCCTTTCTCATCTTGATTGTTCTTATTTGTTGGTGCATTCCTACTTCTGCAATATTTTGCAATATGACCTAGTTTGTTGCATGCATGACAAACAAAATTCCTTTGCATATGCCTGAAGTTCATTTGATTTTGTCTCATCTTGGATTGGTTAGAAATATGTCCAAATATTCCACATGCAAAACATCTCTTATTCTATAAAGTATTCATCATTTTGCACATATCTAACTTATGACCAAAGTTGTCTTATTTGAAGCACTAACCAGTAAATATATGACCATTGCTCATATTATTCATCCTACTTCTACATTTATTTTCCATATGACCAAATTTACCAAAAACAAAACATTTACCATTGAATTTATAGGCATTAGGCTATCTTACCAGAGGTTTCTTGTTCTTCTGCCGATGATTGATCTGACCAGAACAAGAGGATTCTCATTTCTCAAATCCATGTCTCTAACTTTCAAGCATCTCATCTAACCGGGCTGAACTAGCTTTGAAATTTACTTTGTACTCATTTGCAGTAGTCAACTCATCTCTCAGAATTATGATTTGTCTTTCAAGTTCTTGTCCATCATTCTTTGTTTGCACCAATTCAAGCTTCAACTGATCATTCTCATATGTAAATATACAACTTTCATCAGATCTATCTTTCAATGATTGAGTTAAGATTTCTTCATTCTTCTTTTGGTCTTTAATCTCCTTAGTCATCTTCATGACAATAGATTGAATCTCATTCTTTAAAATTGCATTCTCCTTAACCAACTTCTCACATTCATCAGTCTTATCTTGTAGGATTTGATTACCAACACTTTGTTCTTCTTTCTCCTATAGCTTATCCATCATCTTCTTTCTCTTTTCTCTAGAGGTGTTTAATTGATCCTTTAATATCTTAATGAAGTCTGCAGTTGTATTCAGATTCCTTTTCAGGCTACTCTTTTCCTTCATCGTTGCATCAAGGTTTCAAGTGCCACACTAAGTTGTCTCTACAAACCAAAGTCCATTGATTCAATCTTCTGGATCTTCCTCAAGCTGTTAGGCTTCTTCCAAGACACAAGGATTTGATACCAATTGTTGGAATCAATGAAAACTGAGAAGGGGGTGAATCAGTGTTCTATTTATAAATTTATTAAGATGATTATTCAACCACCAGATGCAAAGAACAAAAAATGTAATGCAGAATACAAAGAAAATAACCACACAACCATAACACCAGAATTTTTACGTGGAAACCCAAAAAGGGAAAAACCATGGTGGGATTGAGTACCCACAATATTATTATACTATGGCTAGTAGTAAAACACTATTACAAAACTAGAATGCACTTGGATTCAGGCACACTACCTAGATCTCACTGCTCAATTACAAAATAAGGTTGCAACCTCGAAGGACTCACTATCCTACAAATGAGATATAAAAGAAAATACAATATCTGAACTAGATTATAGCATCTATTAATGCCAAGAATCAACTCTCCAGTTAGGCTCAAGAATGATCTACTGTCACTGCTCTGAAAAACTTCTTTGTTATGCTCTCCTACATGTACTGGATCATGTAAACCTAAGATGTGCACATGAAACTGCACTCAATCACTTCCAACCCAATCTTGCATATTCACACACCACCTCAAATGATCATCCAAGTTGATCTAACATATCCACATTGTTGGTATTTGCATGAAGATTGCATTGATGAACTATTATGTTGTCATTGATGTCAATTTTAACTGGTAATAATGTTGTTATGATGTTGTTTTGCAACCGGTAGGTGAGCTAGTGAAGGATTTCGATATTACCTAAGAAGTAGTGAGATCAACTGGTAACCCTACCTGTTGGTGTGCCAAACCATAACCGATGGAGCTTGGTGAATCATTTGTATTGGTTTATGATCAAATGGTGAACAGTAATGATTATGCCACGTATGCATGTTGTATGTGAAGAGTTTCAAATGGTTTTTGGTGCATAGAGATAACGGTTTTATCTTGAGAATGAGCGAGAATATTGCATCAAGAGGAAACCGTGTGATGAGTTACTGGAATTGATGAAGTAGTGATCAAGGAGTGGTCCAAGTTGTCTTGAACAATGTGCAATGATTGCTATATAATCTAATGGTCATACTTGAACTGATTTACTTGTAATCTCTATGAGATCTTAGGTTTTTGATGTATTACTGACTTGTTGTTTTGCTTATAAGGTCGATGAGTTGTTTTATTGTAGTGTTGGCAATTTTGGTTAAGTGTTAGTGTGATTGATTGCTGAACCAAAAGGAGTATCTGCAGTATGTGTGAAGGCAAATAAGAGCATGAAAAGGATCTCATCAACCAGAGTAGTGCTATTTACCAAATCAACAAACCCCTGTTGTTCTCTAACAATTACAACAGTTAAATCCCTTAATCGGGTTAGCTCTAATAGGCTTAATACTATCTAAATCCTCTAACTAGGTGATCCATTAGCTTAGATTTTGAATCCTCTATTGAGGTTACTCCTAACAGGGTATTGCTTCTAACAGGGCATTATAATCAATCCCTTAACTGGGTGGTCCCTAACAGAATTTGTTCCTAATAGGACATTTTGTAAATCTTTAACAGGCTTGGCTCCTAACAGGGTGAACTTCAGAAGAGTTCAAAATACTTTGGGTATTCATCCCCATCGTGGTTTTTCCCATTTGGGTTTCTATGTCAAAAATTATTGTGTCAAGTGGTGAATGGTTTTTATGGTTATGTTTGCTATGGTTAAATTGCTTAACTATTAAATCCACTTAGATATGATAAGATGACCAACGGTAATCTGAAATATGCTTTTACTATTGTTAGTAAAGTATTTTGAGGTTTTGGATAAATGATTTGGGAGTTTCCGAGCTGTTATACTGTTATTTTGATATGTCAATCAAATCGGCAAACTGTCAATGCTATTGAAGTTTGTAGTTCGGTGTTTGAACCAATTAGTTCTGAGATTGGCTTGTGAGATTGTTTTAGAGGTTGGTGAAATTTTAGTCAGTTTTCTATCTATTGATTCACCCCCCCCTCTTAGTATTTGTCTAGATCCTTATTGATTCATCATATCATCAATTGGTATCAGAGCATTTCAGGTCCTCTAGTGTCTAAGACTAACAACTTGAGGTAAAGATCTAGAAGAACATGATGAAGAAAGAAGGTTTGAAGTTTAATAGGGAAAACTATAGAATATGGAGTGACGGGATGAAAATCTATATCAAGAGTCTAGGAAGGCAATACTAGGAACATGTTGTTACACAATATATTGCACCTAGTGGAACTATGTCTGATGATCAAAAGAAAGCACAACAAGAAAATAATCAAGCATTGGAGGCCATTATCAGTTCTTTGTCTAATTCAGAGTATGTTAATGTCCATGGTCTGGAGACTGCTTATGATGTGTGGAATAAACTTGAGGAAATATATAGTGGTGATGAACATGTGAATATTTCCAAAGAAGAGAGTCTAAGATGTAAATTTGATGACATGCAGATGACTGAAGGTGATATTATTCAACAATATGGTTAGAGGATCAAGGAGATAGTTGGTGAGATCAAGAGTGTTGGTGGTAAAGTGGAGGATGCCATAGTGGTTAGTAAGGTGTTGGGAACCCTTCTATCAGTCTATGCTATTTTAGTTGCATCCATTCAGGAGCTAAAGTCTATTGATAAAACTAAGGTAACTCTTGACTCTATTATTGGTAAGCTTATTGCATTTGAATTAAATGGGTATGATGGTAGTGCTCAAAAATTTGAATCTGCATTTAGAGCTTCAGTTTCTAACCCACCTATGAGGAAAATCAGAGATGTTGGTCATAGTTATGAGTCTAGATTCGGTAGAGAAGTTGATGATGAAGACAATCTGGTTGAGTTTGAAGAATTATTGGCTAAGAGGTTATCCAGAGGTACCTGTAAGTATAGAGATAAATTACCATTCAAGTGTTTTGCGTGTAACAAAACTGGACATATTGCAACTAATTATCCTAATGCTGACAATGAGCGTAAACATGAGAAGTACAAAGGAAAAGGCAAAAGAGACTGCCTCATTGTAGTTGATGGTGGTATCACTGATGAGGAATCTGAGGGAGATTCTAATGAAGACATTGTCTTTGTTTCCATTAAAGAGGAGACATCTGATCATAAGTCATTAGTTTCTCGCATGGATAGTTTTGATGATTGGATCATAGATAGTGGTTGTTCACACCACATGACCAGTGACCACAGTAAATTTATTACCTTGAAGGAATTTGATGGAGGATTTGTGAGATTTGGAAATGACTCACTCTGCATGGTGAAAGGAAAGGGAACCATTCTCTTAATGGAAAGAGAAGTGCAGATGATGTCTACTAGGTTGAAGGATTAAAGCAAAATCTTTTGAGTGTAGCTCAACTCGATGACAGAGGTTATCCATTGGAATTTAAGAATGGAATGTACAAAATTTATGGAGCAAAGGTGAACTGATTGCAACTGGCAAGAAGACAAATGGTAACTTGTTTCACCTAAACCCTAAATTCAATAGTTGTTTAATTGCTAAAGTAGATGATAGTTGGCTTTAGCATTAGACATTTTGTCATATAAATTTTGATAATATTGTCAAAGTTAGTAAGTCCAAGTCAATAAGAGGTTTTCCTTAGTTGGACAAACTGGTGAATGCTTTGTGTAAGGAATGCTAGGAAAGATAACATCCACAACTTTTAAGAGCAAATCTTTCTCAGTAGAACATTTGTTAGATTTGGTTCATACATATCTTTATGGACCAATAAGGACTAAAATTATTCAAGGTGATAGATATTTTATGATCTTCACTAATGATTGCCCAAGAATGATGTGGGTCACATTCTTGAAGGAGAAAACAAAATCCTTTAGTAAATTCAAGGCATTTAGGGCCTTAGCTGAAAAGGAAAGTGGTAAGAAGATAAAGTGTCTGAGGATTGATCAAGGAGGTGAATTTACTTCAGAGGAATTCACTAAATATTGTGAAGACAATGGAATTAAGAGGCAAATTTTTGCACCTAGGACACCACAGCAAAATGGTATTGCAGAGAGGAACAATCGGTCAGTTGTTGAAGCTACTAGAATGATGCCAATACAATGAGGTGTAGCCAAAACTTTTTGGAGAGAAGCTACCAGCACAACTATCTACACTATGAACTGGATATTGGTAAAGAGAGGTAAGGATAAAACTCCTTATGAATAATGGTATGGTAGATCACCTAATGCTAGTTATTTTAACATTTTTGGCAGTCAATTTTTTATCAAGAGAGGTGACTATGTTAGTAAGTTTGATGCTAAAAGTGATGAAGGCATATTTATTGGTTACTCCACCAAGAGTAAGGCCTACAAATGTTTCAACAACTGGACAAAGAGAATCATTGAAAGTTCTAATGTCTGAGTAGATGAGTATCTTGAAGTTTCAGGAGAAACCAGTGAGGAGAAAAAGGAAGATGAGCCTTACATTCTAATTTTGGAACCAAAACTAGTGAAGTCTAATGCTGGTGAAGTGAATGTTGTAGAACCAGTTCAACTAGAATAGGTAGATTCTGAAGTAGAAGATGATGATAGTGAGGAAGAAGAACCTGAAGATAATGATCATGTTATTCCAAGGTATGTGAGACTCAATCATAATCCTGACCAAATTATTGGAGATAAAGATGCAGGAGTGTTAACTAGAAGAATAATTAGGGAGAATTCTTGCATGATCTCCACTATTGAGCCTAGAACTGCTAAGGAAGCATTTGGAGAGGATCACTGAATCAAGCTATGGAAGAGGATCTTGACCATATTGAGAATAACAATACATGGACCCTAGTACCCAGACTAGTGAGAAAAAATGTGATAGGTACTAAATGGGTATTCAGGAATAAACTGAATGAAGATGGAGTAGTAGTCAGAAACAAAGCTAGATTGGTATGCAAAGGTTATGCACAAGAAGAAGGAGAAGACTATGGTGAGACATTTGTACCAGTTGCTAGATTGGAAGGTGTTAGTACTCTACTTGCATTTGTAGCATATAAGGGATTCAAAATATATCAGATGGATGTGAAGTCAACATTTTTGAATGGAATACTGGAAGAGGAAGTATACATTGAATAGCCAGATGATTATTCTTTGACTGATGCAAAGGATATGGTGTATAAACTACATGAGCCATTATATGGTTTGAAGCAAGAACCAAGAGCATGGTATGAAAGACTAAATTCACACCTAATGAAGATAGGTTTTCGGAGAACTAGTGAAGACAACAATATATATCTCAAGATTGAAGGAGATAAGATATTGGTTAGTGAAGTGTTTGTGGATGATATCATATTTGGAGGCAATGATCACATGAGTGATAACTTTGCAAATGAGATGAAAAGTGAACTTGAAATGTCTCTGGTAGGAGAGATAAAATTCTAAATAGGTTTACAAACTCAGCAGATGAAGAGTGGTATCTTTATCACACAGTCCAAATATGTGAAAGAGGTATTGAATACATTTGGAATGAGTGACTGTAAACCAGTTGGGACACCAATGGTTACAGGTTGTAAACTATCTAAAGAGGATGATGCCACATCTATTGATGAAAAGGAGTACAGATCAATGATAGGGAAACTGCATTATGTTGTCCACAACAGACCGAATATTCCTCATGCAGTTGGTTTAGTTGCCAGATTTCAGAAGAACCCAAAGGAGACACACATGATTGTAACTAAAAGGATATTCAGATATTTGAAAGGTACCATTGATTATGGATTATGGTATCCATATGTAGGTAACTTTGATTTAAAGGTTTATAGAAATGCAGACTAGGCATGAAATGTTGATGACAGGAAGAGCACAACCAGTGGTGAATTCTTTCTTGGAGGAAGACTTGTATCTTGGAGAATTAAGAAGAAAAGTTGTATATCATAGTCCACTGCTAAATTTGAATATGTTGCAGCGTATATGAATCGTACCCAGGCAATCTAGATGAAACACATTTTGGAAGGATTGACGTTGGAGATCACAGAACCAGTAAAGATTTTATGTGATAACACCAATGCAATAAATATTTCAAAGAACCTAGTGTCGCATGCTAGAACCAAGCATATTGAGCTAAAATATCATTTCTTGAGGGAGAAAGTACAGAGTAAAGATGTATTATTGGAGCATGTATCTACTAAGGAGCAGCTAGTGGATATCTTTATGAAACCTCTGCCTAAGACTACTTTTGAGCATCTTAGAGGTCACCTAGGGGTTGTTCCCCTACATGAGGTCAATTGAGAAAGATGTGGAATACTCAGTCCCAGAGAAAATTGTAGAATCTTGAAGTACGATTGGTGTAGAGTGGAGTTACTCCATAGGGGGAGCATCAAGTTGCATATTGTTGATGCAGAACAATGAAGTAAGACATTGCATGTTTTACTTTCACTTTGGCATTATTGTCAAAGGGGGAGAAGAACTATATGATTATGGAGAAGAATTGAATGATTGATAGAGAGAAGAACTATAGCCAGTTACTAGTTGAAGACATGGAGACTCAGTTGAAGGAGATTACATGGTAAAATGTAAACCAATATTCCTATACCTATGTATGTACATTACTCTCAATCATCACGATCAAGGGTATTGATATTTGTATTTCCATCAATGCCAAAGGGGGAGATTGTTGGTATTTGCATGAAGATTGCATTGATGAACTATTATGTTGTCATTGATGTCAATTGTAACCAGTAATAATGTTGTTATGATGTTGTTTTGTAGTCAGTAGGTGAGCTAGTGAAGGAAACCAATATTACTTAAGAAGCAGTGAGATCAATTGGTAACCCTACCTGTTGATGTGCCAAACCCTAACCGATGGAGCTTGGTGAATTGGTTGTATTGGTTTATGATAAAATGGTGAACGGTAATGATTATACAATGTATGCATGTTGTATGTGAAGAGTTCCAAATGGTTTTTGGTGTATAGAGATAATGGTTTTATCTTGGGAACGAGTGAGTACATTGCATGAAGAGGAAATCACGTGATGAGTTACTAAAATCGATGAAGCAGTGATCAAGGAGTGCTAGAGGTTGTCTTGAACAATGTACAATGATTTTTATGTAATCTAATGGTCATACTTGAACCACTTTGTTTGTAATATCTATGAGATCTTAGGTTTGTGATGTGTTACAGACCTGTTGTTTTTCTTATAAGGTCGATGAGTTGTTTTGTTGCAGTGTTGGAAATTTTGGTTAAGTGTTAGTGTGATTGATTGCCAAACCAGAAAGAGTATCTGCAGTATGTGTGAAGGAAGATAAGAGCATGAAAAAGATTTGATCAAGAAGAGTAGTGCTATTTACCAGATCAACAAACCCTTGTTGTTCTCTAACAATTACAACAGATATATCCCTTAACTAGGTAATCTCTAACAGGCTTAGTGCTATCTAAATCCTATAACTAGGTGATCCATTAGCTTGGATTTTGAATCCTCTATCGAGGTTACCCCTAACAGGTTATTGCTTCTAACAGGGAATTATAGTCAATCCCTTAACTGGGTGGTCCCTAACAGGATTTGTTCCTAACAGGACATTTTGTAAAGCTTTAACAGTCTTGGCTCCCAACAGGGCAAACTTCAGAGTTCATAATACTTGTGGGTATTCATCCCCACCGTGGTTTTTCCCATTTGGGTTTCCATGTCAAAAATCATTGTGTCAAGTGGTGAATGGTTTTTGTGGTTATGTTTTCTATGGTTAATTTACTTAACTGTTAAATCCACTTAGATATGATAAGATGACCGACAATAATCTGAAATATGCTTTTACTATTTTTAGTAAAGTATTTTGATGTTTTGGATAAATGATTTGGGAGTTTTAGAGCTGTTATACTATTATTTTGATATGTTAGTCAAACCAGTAAATTGTCAATGTTATTGAAGTTTGTAGTTCAGTGTTTGAACCAGTTAGTTCTGATATTATCTTATGAGATTGTTTTAGAGGTTGGTGAAAGTTTAGTCAGTTTTCTATCTACTGATTCACTCCCCCCTCTCAATAGTGGTCTGGATCCTTATTGATTCATCACACCATCAAACACCACCAAAATAGATCTTCATTAAGTCGGCTTCACAAAACTGCAAAATATGAAATGTATAGTCTCATGTCAACTCAATGCTCTACAAATCCATATTCTGGACCTAAAACATATGATCACATGCTTCCCATAGGTTGGCCCAATCGTCCCGAACTCACCAACATCCACCAGAATCATCCTAACTAATCTGGACCACATGCTACACCATCAAACATGAGGGTAACTTTGTTCTTCCTTCAATACCAGATACCAAACCAAGAAAATTTCACTAGAATCAATACCAGAGGCTAGAATTACATGGCAGTCTTCCTCACACATCCAATAAACTATTCCAATCACCGCAACCAAAAATGCATCACCGAAAATGAATAATGCTCACCGGATCTATACACTATGTTCCACCGACCAGACTTATGCTTCATGAATAACCAAACTTACTTAAGACTTCCGGTAATGCCCAATCTCCACATACCAGATATGATTACTAGGTTGAGTTGCCATCAATGACAATCCTTAAGTAATCTCCATGCATCTAACATCATCAATCTTCACCAGAACATCACCAAAACAATGTCTCTTGCCAATAGAATGAAGATATAAGACTCAAGATTGTAGCAACACCCTCAATATTAAACATAGAATCCATGTTTAACCTTAATAATGTTGCCAAAAGTAACCCATGCCAAGAAATAATCAATTAATCAACCCAATAAGAAATAATATTATTCACAAGACAGTATCAAAGCCGATCAACCACAAACTTAAGCTCCAACAATATCAGATTTTCTTGAGTAATGGCAAAAGATCTTTATTTTCCACCACCAAAAATTGAGCATTCTCATCTATAGCCTTGTTTTCCAAAAGGTCAGGAATGAAATTAGCTTTCCTATAACAATGATTAATAGAATAGGAATTAAAAAATTGAAGCTCCAGAAGAATTTTATAAGTATTGAAGATTCCATGTCATACTTTTTTATTAGCAATAGCATGAAATACAACCATCAAGTCACCTTCTATAATAATATCTCTAATATTCATAGAGATTGTCAAATCCAAACCAAAGGAGAGAGCTTGAATTTCTACAATGTTATTAGTCCCATCCGCAATGAATTTACACAATTAGACATTACTTTCCTTTATTTTGTTTAATAACATGCAGTATATATGTATTTTATAGTTTCCTAAAATTAATAAGTACTTGAATAAATAAATAAATAAATAAAAGGATTTTCATGCAAGAATGAGAACAAATAATAAGCATGTTTAAATATTTCTCTTTTTTTTTAAATACTAACTTGCAAATCTAAAAATTAAGATTTGAAGAAGGTAATCAAAATATTCTTTCTCTTTCCTATCTAAATCTGAAAATACATTGTTTAACCTAACCTATTTAAAATCCACTTTTTAGATTTAAACAAAATATCTAAATCCTTTAAAACAACATTTATCCTCTAAATTTTTCCCCAAGAATTTACAACATGTATGGAAGCAAATGAAGAAAACATTAAGAAGGAGAGGGAAGATGGGAAGCGAAACCTACAAGAAAATCTAAGCACTATTGTTGAATCAAACACATGTTTCCCAGCTATCCTCCTTCAATCTTCTTCATGTGACCTAGTAAACATCTTCACCAAGAACCTCTAAAATCCTATCTCATACTATAAAATGTGTTTTTCAAAATTTCTCCTACAAAGGCTAACATAATTATATAGAAATTGGAGAGATATTATTCTTTCAAAAATAATTAATATTGTAGGAGGTTCCATTAAAAAAAATAGCCTTCCTACATACTATTATTAGTTTCCACTTCTATAACAATTTCCTTCAGAATGGCCTCCACTTATGTAACTCTATGACAAACTCTAAGAATAGCTTTCATTTTGAAATTTAAAACATGTTATTTTCCCAAATAAATATTGAGACTTCCACTTGTCATATAATATGCCTAGATAATAGATTTATTTTTTCTTTTAAAACTCCCCATTTTTGAAAATCTAACTACCATTAAATAGAAATAGAGAGTCATTTCATTTTTGAAAAGCAATTATTATTTTAGAGATTCTTTTCCTCAAATATTTCCATCCAAAACTATTATTGTCATATTCTATGACATTCCTTATGACTTCTCATAGTGTTTTGATAAACACTTGGCCATTATTTGAATTTGAAATTTTGGAAACTCTTTACTCTCCAAATGCCAAGTGGCTTGGATTTCCCTCATTTTTCATACACCATGTGCTCAATTTATTTGTTGAGTTAATTAGTAATTTTTCAATTAAATTTATGAACATATGTGTGTGTCACCATTTATTATTCTTTTTTATTTTAATTTCAACCTTATTCCATTTAGTAATTCTAACTAACATTACTCATAAAAATAATAATAACATTACTCATAATAATAATAATAGGTTTTCACAAAGTCTAAAAAGAGGGTTATGACTCTCTTAATTGAAGAAGATATAAGACCCAGAAACTGCCCCTTTAAATTTGAGAGAATGTGGTTTCAGGACCCAATTTCATTGATTTGGCTGAAAAATGGTGGAAGGAAGAACAGGTAATCGGTTCCAAAAAAATAATTCTTCATAACTAAGTTGAAAAAGGTAAAACAAGAGATTCTACAATGGAATAAGGAGCACTTCAAAAATATTTCTATAGAAAATGAGTTGATTGAAGCGGAATTAAACAAGCTGAATGAAAGTGTAATAAGAGATGGTGTGGATAATAAGAAATTTTAACAAAGAAAAGTTTACTTCATAAGTATGAAGATATTTTATCTAAATAGGAGATTTACTGGAAATAAAAATCCAAAGAGAACTACTTAAGGGATGGGGACAAAAACACAATATTTTTTCATAATAGCACTAAGCAAAGAAGATGTTAATAGAATTCACTGAATTAAAGGAGCCAAAGGTAATTTAATTGAAGATCCTAAAGAGGTAGCATAGGATTTAGTCACATTCTTCAAAAACATTCTAAATAATTGGGGTGGCACATATCTACATTCTCAACAACATTTTTTAGCGAACATACCTAAAGTCATCACATAGGAAGAAAATAGTTAGCTCACCAGTAAGTTCATTTTAGAGAAAATAAGAGTAGCAGTGCATCAATTACACCTTGAGAAGGCTACTAGACCATATGGTTTCCCAATAAGCTTCTTCCAACAATGTTGGTCTTTCTTAGGAATAGAAATGTGGGAGGCCATAGAAAATATGAGAAACTCAGGCATAATATTAAGAGAGATAAAAAATACTTTCATTACACTTATGGCTAAAAAAAAGAAACTAGAGGAGATGGATGACTTAAGGCCAATATCTCTTTGTAATACCATTTATAATTTTTTATCAAAAGCCCTAGCAAACATAATCAAAATAGTATTACCCTCTATTATATTAGAAGAATAGATAGTGATGCCCTCCTAAATGGCACAAGGTTAGTCTATGATCAAAGAACACAAAACACACAAAACATTAGTGTTAATCAATCTAAAACTAAACTATGAAGGCATACCAAAAGAGACACAAAAGACATGCTAATTTATCTAATAAACAAAGCACAGATTATGAGGCATCTCCAATTGCCTCTTAGCATGGCTTTAGCTTCTTCTCCCTTGTTCCTCTCCTCTCCAAGTTCCAAAATAGTGTAGCTCTCAGCAGCTTTTTGCACTATGGATGCTTATGGAGGATTGAGATTGTAGTATAGCTCTAAATGTGGAATGAAAAGCTAATACTAATCTATTGATGCTAAACTGATATATTTTAACCAAAATAACAAGATATTAGATGATTATGCTAAGAATGCTCTCTAAAATGTCTATAGCTTAGATGCATACAAGTTTTCAGGATCTGGATTATGAAGGAATGGGCTCTATTTATAGGAAAAATGGAGCAATGGATGGCCAGGATTGAAAGGTTTAATCAAGGGTCAAGCTTGAAAGTTGGGGATCCATGTGCACAATTGGCACCAATAAAATAGTGACAAGTGTCAACATAGGATTGGGTTGAGAGAAGAGGTTGGAGGCATTAAAGGCCTGAGAAGACCTCATGGTTATCTAAAGGCTAAGGGTCAAGTCTAAATTAGGATTACCCACTGGATTAGGAGTTAATGCAAGGATAAACCTTTGTGCAAATGATTAAGAGATAATCATGGTCAAAGCATTAAAGGCTTGATGAGACCCTTGGGTTGGGTAGAGGTTGAGTCAAAACAAATGTTTTAACCATGTAGGAGGGTTTGGGTTAACCATTAATGGTTATTGGAGACTTTGTGGATTAAGTGGTTGAAAGTTGGGAGCCTTTAATGGCTATCAAAGACTTTGAGGATTTAAGTGGTTGAAGGTTGGAAGCCTTTAATGGTTATCAAAGACTTTGAGGATTTTGAGAAGTGACTTCCCTTTGCTTAGGAATGTGACAATATTTAGGGGATGGATTAGACTAATTAGGAAAGGGTTAGAAGAATCTAGAAGGGGATTAGATTTTGCAAGTGGATTTGGTGGGTGAGGGAAAATAGGATTTTATTTAAAATAAAAATTCATTTATTTCAAAATGTGTGCAAGTTGCATTTGTAGGAAAATGCAAGTTGGGGGGGGATAATGATTTAAATAAAAGTTTTATTTAATTTATTTAAAAGAGGAATAGGGGGATTTAATTAAATAAATAGATTTTATTTATTTAATTGATTGTAAATTTGATTTAATGAATTAATTAAAATAAATTGAATAATTTATTTAATTAATAGAAGAATGTTTGGGGATGAATTAATTAAATATTAATTTAATTAATTGATGGCTAGTGGATTTTTAATCAAATAAATACGAAATATTCATTTAATTAAAATGGACAGATTTGTGTGACTACATTTGCCCCTCTTTGAGACGGTGCGGTTTATCGCGTCGTTTCAAAGAAAGAAAAATAGGTGTGGAGAAATGCCCCATAAAATGTAATTTTTATGGGTGGTATGTCCCCTCGAGAGATGGGCCGATAAATTTCAAAAAAATCGGGCGATCTCTCGAAAAAGAATGAGAAGTGGAGGGGAGGTAGAATAGAAGAAATTAGCAACAACAGTGAAAGAATGGAAGAAAAATAGAGTGAATACGGAGAAACAACAAGCCAGTGAGTACCCTGAGGTCATGCAAGAGATACATAGCAGATGTAGTGTGGGGTTTGGATTGATGCTATACAATTGACCAAAATTGGTTGGACAATCTGGTGCAATCGGTTGAATTGCCCCGGTCAAGTCAAAGCATGACAGTTGATGCCAGTTGTTTGCTTGGACAAGATAAAGTCTGAGTAAGTGAATCAAAGTGACCTGATGAGACTTAGGCAATTGATGTAATTGCCCGATGAAGTCAAGGTATATGAAGCAAAAATACTCGTTGAGACGTAGACAATTGATGTAATTGTCCGATGTGATTATGTTTGATTGGTTGATCAATTGATGGTGTGTGCATGTGATGGATGGTTGTGGGGAATCATGGCAGCCCCGTTGAGACTAGGTCATTATGATAAATGCCTGTTGTAGTCTAAGTTTACCATAATCGATTACCTGTTGCGACCCGAAGATACTTGATCAGAGTATCTGTTGATAGTCTAGGTGTGCGTGAGTCGATGTATCTGTGCAGACAGAGTAACTTGCTTGGCTTATTGGATGACTTAGCATAGGAAACACAATCCCTCCTATTTAGAGATGGATGGTGATGAACGTGGCTTGATTAGGTTGATTGGGACACGATGTAGGGTATGTGATGCTGATTATCGAGATGGGGAGGGTGAGGGGGGGGGGGGGTTTGATGTTAGAAGAAATGGAGGACCGATGACTCATTCCTATGGAAGAAGAGGAAAATAGAGTATGCATTATTATGACTATGTATGCATGATATGTAGCTATTATGAATGTATTGATGGGTGGAATGCAATGAGATGCAATATATACAGATGAGATGAGATGACGATCCATAGTGCTCTATTTTCATCATTGAGCTTTAAAATGTTGGAAGAGAATACAAGCATCTTGACATAATGATTCAAGATGACCTGAGTATTCCTTTCATGGATTTTATGTAGCAAGTTAATACAAATGACTTGATATAAGGGATCAAGTCGACCAGAGTATTGCTTGCGGAACAGACAAGGATTATCTCCTTTCATGCATGACTTGGATCGTCCTCCTTGATCTTAGGCTGATCATATCCTGAGACAAGTGCATATCGTACTAAGAGATAACACCTTTATCCAGTTTGGATGAGGTAGGAGGAACCAAAGGGAGAGCATTGTACCTACAAACAAACAGTATATACATAAAGAATAAAGAATAAGGATCCTTGGTAATGGTTCATGCCCATATGGTCAAGGTATACGCTGTAGTCAGCAAGCCATAGTGATCGATGACTGTATTTTTGCCTATGATCACGTAACTTAGTGAACTTCCCATGTAGACACCATTAGTACATGCCCCAGAACTTCATCGGAAATAATGTGCAAACGATACAAAACAATGCTGCAAGATCCTGATACAGATAAACGAATGTTTGTACTCACAAATCAACCAATTATTTGATAGCTTAACATAATTTTCTTGTCAAAGAAAATGTCACTTTTGTCTTTGTTTTGGTAAGGAAGGATGCATCCTTGTTGAAGACAGTTTGATTGTTGATGTTGATTGTGTGGTTGATTGGTAAATGGTCATTGTGTGAGTAGTTTGTCAATGTTTATTTTGGTATCTGCATGGATGGGTATGTACAAGGTGTTGTCATGTTTTTGTGTGATTTTTCAATGGTTTTGTCGATGTTTTTGGATTTTGAATTGTTTTGAATGTTTTTGGTATTTTTGCGAGATATGTTTGAATGTTTTTGGATTTTTGATGATTGTTTGAATGAAGAACTTAATGAATCATAAGACAATGTAGAATCCACTTCCATCAATAGGTTAAAGGCATTGCCCCCAGTTTTAGACATGACTATGAAAAAGCAGGATGCAAGATGTATGGAGTACTATCATAATTGCAGAGGAATAACAAGCCATGTTTTTTGGATGGATGGATGTATGTATGAAGTAGATGTGATCGCAACAAGTCTGAAAGACAATGGAGCCATAGCCTTTACGAGTGGCGCCTGTTTGCCAGGTTTTCACCATCGTACTTACCCAAGGTGCCACCGGAGTGGTTGTTCACCGTTTGGATGCATGATTTTTCTTTACTTTTTTTGAATGTTTTTGTATTTTCTTTAGGACATTTTTCTGAATGTTTTTGGTATTTTCTGGTATGTAGGGGAGCCTGATGCTCTGTACAGCTTTATGTGTAAAACCGTTTGAGGTGCATGCTATTGATTGGATCTGCGAGTGGTTCTCCTTCTGATGTAGCCAACTGATATGCCCCGGACCCGAATACAGCAGTGACAACATATGGGCCCAACCAGTTTGATTCAAACTTGCCTTGATGTTCTCTGTTTGGTTGATTGCGAGGATTCTCTCATAGAACAAGATCACCTACCTCAAATGTATGAGGTCTAACTCGATGATTGTAGCTTCTGCTCATGCGCTGCTGATAGGCTTTGAGATGATTGTATGCAGCTTGTCGCTTCTCATCAAGTAACTCTAAGTCCTAAAGACGGGATACTCTGTAGGCTTCATCATCGATGAGATTGTGCAAGGAAACCCATAATGATGGTATCTCAACCTCAATAGGCAAGATAGCCTCAGCACCATAGACCAATGAATAAGGAGTTGCACCTGTAGGGGTTCGAATGCTAGTTCGATATGCCCATAATGCTGGATTCAATTGAACATGCCAATCACGACCGACATCATTGACTGTCTTCTTTAGGATTCTCAATATGTTTTTATTGGATGCTTCGGCCTGACCATTGCCTTGTGGGTAATAGGGAGTGGAAAAGCGGTGTTGAATATGAAATTTTTCACAAAGTTCACGGACATCCTGATTTTTGAAAGGGAGGCCGTTATCTGTGATGATGGACATGGGCACACCATACCGGCAGATGATGTAGTTGAGGATGAATGAGGCGATCTGCTTGCCGATGACTTGGGTAAGTGGAACAGCTTCGATCCACTTTGTGAAATATTCGGTGGCGGTAATAATGAATTTATGGCCATTGGATGAAGATGGATGAATCTTACCCACAAGGTCAAGGCCCCATTGACAGAAAGGCCATGGTGTTGTGATTGGTTGCAGTTCCTGAGCTGGTGCATGTATCAGGTCGCCATGAACTTGACATTTCTTGCATTTTCTGACAAAGTAGTAGGAATCCTTTTTCATAGATGGCCAATAATATCCAGCTCGCAAGAGTTTCTTGGCGAGTGATGGACCACTTGAATGAGTCCCACAAATTCCTTCATGTACCTCTTCCAAAGCATTTGTTATCTCATCTTGTTCCAGACATCGAAGGAGAGTACCATCAAGACCGCGTTGGTATAGGGTTTCGGCAATAATGGTATATCGAGCAGTTTGGCGAATGAAGGTTTTACGTTGGTTATTTGATTGGTTGGGAGGAAGGGTGTGATCGCAGAGATAGGTGTAGAACTCACCGTACCATAGGGATTCAGGACCGACAAGGTGACATATCATCTCGGATTCAGGGATATCATAAGCGGGGATCCAAAGCTGTTCTACCAAGAACTCGTAGCGTGTTGAATTTTGTGGAAGATCTAGAAGAGATGTGATCGTAGCCATAGCGTCAGCAGCTCGATTCTGATCTCTTGGTATCTGCTCAAAAGTGATAGTAGTAAATGATGTCTTTAGATTGTCCACCATTTGTTTATATGGCATGAGTTTATCATCCTTAGTCTGATATTCATCTGTTGCTTGTCGAATGACTAGTTGGGAATCGCCATATACTTGCAGTTCTTGTAATTTCCATTGTATGGCTAATCTGAGTCCTGTGATCAAAGCCTCATATTCTGCTATATTGTTGGTGCATGGAAATGTGAGCCTGTAAGACTTCGGGATGCTATCACCTTGAGGTGTGATAAATAGAATGCCTGCCCCCGAGCCGTGCCTAGTGTATGAACCATCAAAATAAAGTTTCCATGGTTGTGTTGTTGTGATCATGAATATCTCTTCATCTGGAAAATTGGAAATAAGAGGATGATCGCCTATGAGTGGTGCATCGGCCAACTGATCTGCAATAACCTGACCTTTGATAGCTTTATGGTCTACATACTCGATGTCAAATTCACTTAGAATCATCACCCATTTGGCCAAGCGACCTGTTAATGCTTCTTTGCTGAGTAAATACTTGAGTGGATCAATCTTTGCGATGAGTTGTACCTTGTGCGTCAACAGATAGTGCCTCAGTTTAGTGGCTGCTAAGATTATTGCTAGGCAAGCTCGCTCAATAGGTGTGTAATTGAGTTCATAGCCCACTAGTGTGCGAGAGATGTAGTATACAGCACACTCTTTGCCTTCTGCATTATGTTGTGCCAGTAGTACACCCAATGCTGTACTTGTTGCTGAGATATAGAGTAACAACGGTCTACTTGGATCTGGTGGCATCAACAATGGTGGATTCATGAGATAGTCTTTAAATGCCTGAAATGCTTGCTAGCATCTGTCATCCCACTGAAAGTGGATGTTCTTATGTAGCAGGTGTGTGAATGGGTGACACTTATCAGCCAATTATGCGATGAATCTTCAGATGGATTGAAGCCACCCTTGTAATGTCCTTAGCTGACTGATATTCTTTGGAGGTGGCATGTCCATGATAGCTTTTACCTTTGCTGGATCGGCCTCAATGCCTTTGCTTGAGACAATGTATCCTAGAAGCTTCCTGGAAGTTACTCCAAAGACACATTTCTTTGGGTTGAGTCGAACATGGTATTGTTCCAGTCTATCAAAGATTTTATCTAAGATGTGGAGATGCCCTTCTCTGGTGAGTGATTTTGCTAGTAAGTCATCCACATAATCTTCCATCATAGTATGCATCATGTCATGGAAGATGGTAGTCATTGCTCTTTGATAGGTCGCTCCTGCATTCTTTAGACCAAAAGGCATTGCATTCCAACAATATGTGCCCCATGGACAGGTGAAGGCGGTCTTATGCTGATCCTCTGGTGTGATCTTTATTTGATTGTATCCTGAAAAGCCATCCATGAGTGAAAGCATGGCATGTCCTGCTGTTAGATCCACTATGATGTCGATATTTGGTAGGGGGAAATCATCCTTAGGACAAGCCTTATTTAGATCTCTGAAGTCGGTACAAATGTGGATGCCCCCTTTTGGTTTGCCAACTGGCACGATATTGGAGATCCATTCTGCATAATCAATTGGTCTAATGAAACCAACATCTAGGAGTTTCTTGAGTTCTGTTTTGACTAGCACTGCAATCTGAGGATGCATCTTACGAAGCTTCTGCTTGACAGGTTTGGCTCCTTCTGCTACGGTGAGGTGATGCATGACTAAATCAGGATCAAGCCCAGGCATGTCTGCATATGACCATGCAAAGTTGATTTGACGCTTCTGGAAGAACTCTATAAACTTAGGTTGTTCCTCTGGAGTGAGAAGAGATGCTAGATGTATGAGATGAGGATTTTCAGGAGTCCCCACATTGTATTCTTTGGTTTCCTCGATGAGAATCGTTGATCGTTCCTGTTGTGCATTAGCAGGGAGAATGTCAAACCCTTCATCCTCAGGTGCCTCAGAGAGGTTTTCACCATTGGATACGCTCTTTCTTTTTACTTTCGTTGGATCAAACAGTGCCACAGTGTGGTTTTCACTAGAAGATCCATGTTTTAATGTTATATTTTTGCAGCTGAAAGGTTTGGCATCCACCCCGAAGTATGCTACACTATTAAGTTCAATGGCAAATCCAGCTTTGTGATCCCCGCTTGGTAGGTTATCCCTTAATTCCAAAAAGTCAATGATGGCCTCATCGTTTTGGAAGAGGTCAAGACATGGGGGATTTGATTGGTTCCATTCGATGAGTTCAGGGTGGATAATGGGCATTACTTCATCGATTAGGTTAAGTTCATTAGAGGTATCATTGAGGGTTAAGACAGTGTGGTGAAGGTCGTTGATGGTACTTTCCCTGTTAGAATCAGGCATAGGATGAGACGTAGGGTCTGTGGAAGATGTTTCCAGCTCAGGAACCCAAGTGGTCTTTATCTGTGCTTCTCCGTAAACAAGTATGTCTTTGTGTGGCAGAGGTGGTGATGTGTCTTCCTCATCTGAAGTGTTAAGCTGTACAGAATCAAATTCCCACTCATGTGAGTTGGTCTCTGAATCACTCTCCAGCATCCGATTGCTATACCATACTGGGATGTCTTTGGAGTTAAACACGGCAGGTGTGATTGGTTTATGTATCTTTGTAGTGATCGGTGCTGCAGGAATCATGATGGGGTTTAAAGGATTTGTCACTGGAAGTATCGGCAGTGTTGATTTAGTGACTTCTGTTGGAATGGCTAGTGCCATAGATGCTGCTGCGGGTTCTGATATAGTTGCTGCTGCTATTGGTGTTATTGATGGGATTACTGGTTCATTTGGTGGGATGATTGGTATTGTAGATGGTTGTGGTGGGTTTGTGAGCCTCGATGGGGCAGTGGGGATAGTGTTTGATGGTGCTTTGATTATGAAAGGTGTCCTCTTTGCAGTAGGTGGGCAAAATGGTTTGCTAGGTTTTCCTTTGAATCTGAGTTTAGGAAGGATCTCTTTTTCAAAACCTAGGCCTGTATTACCTTTGGGCTTGAATTCTGGTAGCAGAGGTTCATGTTGTCCTTGTTTGCAGTATCCCAAAGCACTCTGACCATCATATCCCATTCTTTGCATAATGAGGAGGCCTTTGCCATATTGTTCCGTAGGAAGTGTAACTTGTGGTTTGTCAGTGGTGATGGGATCTTTATAGATCCATTCCGCCAGGTCCTCATCTTGTGTTTCTTCTTCTTGACTCTTTCCAAGGATGAAAGGCATCAAGGCACATGCTGGCGTGATTAGTGGTTGCTGGAGTAACTGCTGTGGTTTACCATGTGTTCTAGGAGAAGGGGGCATTTGTCCCACACAAAAGAGCTGACTCAAGTTGTATTCTCCAGGACCTTCCTCTGCTACTTTCATCTTTAGCTTTTCTTGCTTAGGTATAGGGGTGTTAGAACTGGCAAGAGAGGCGGGACTTACATATGATGTGGAGGAAATGGCTTCCCTATTATTAGGAACAGTAATCTCTGGTTGATGGCTGATATTATGGCAAAATGCAAAGGGATTTGCATCGCCCAGGATTGTGATCTCTGCACCATTATGTGGGAACTTGATACATTGATGGTAGGTAGATGGAACAGCTTGCATGGCATGTATCCAAGGTCTCCCTAATAATAGATTATATGGCAGAGGAAGGTCCAGAACTTGACAGATGATGTGCTTTACCACAGGGCCCACTCGGATTGGTAGTACCACAGCTCCTTTGGATGAACGCTCTGCATCATCATAGGCCTTGATGGTGATCTTCTTGCGAGGATCCACTGATTCTATTGCATATCCCAATGTTGTGACCAACTGTAGTGTACAAATGTTCAGGCCTGCTCCATTATCGATCAAGACTCGCTTGATCCTGTGTTGGTTGATAAAGCCTTCAATGTGTAGCGAAGCATTATGAGGTTGTTGGAAAGAAGAGTTGTCACTTTCGGAAAAAGTGAGACAAGGTGATGACTTTAGATTTCCAACCATGGCTTGAAATTGGTCCGTATTCAAGTTTGCAGGGACTGACGCCTCTTGGAGTGCTTGATCCAAGATAGTTTTATGAGATGGTGATAGGCGCAATAGCTCTAAAATGGATATAAGCACAGGCATTTTATCTAAGTGTTCCACAAGATTGTACTGCTTTGGGATGGAGGTGGTGCCCTGTGGAGCTGCCTTTATGGTAACCTTGCCGCGACGTGTAACAACATTGTAATTTGAGTTGGGATTTTTGAAGGTTATGGTTGCAACTTGTTCATTGGCATCATAAAGATGATTTACAGTGTAATTATATGCAACTTGCGTATAATCAGTGGTATCAGGACCTCGTCTGGAAGTGGAAGGACCCCTTTGATCTTGTGATGGAAGTGGATTTTTGAACATCTGATGATCATTATTGGTTGTTTTTGGGTCATGCCCTTCAATTTCAATTTCTCCTCGGTCAATAAGATCCTGAATGAGATCTTTCAATCAGTGCCAATTACTTGTCTTGTGTCCTCTTCCTTGATGGAACTCACAATGTTCAGTATCTCTCCACCATGCCAGTTTGACCTGAGGCTCATAGTTTGATAGCTTAGGTAGAGTGACCAAATTTTGAGAGAGGAGTTGTCGCAACACTGTTTCAATGGGTTCCCCTAAGGGAGTGTATGTGCGTTTTTGTTTTTGCTGATGAGGTCTAGGTTCATCATGAGATGTGATGCGACCTTGATTAGGAGGAACATTTGTGTTATTCTGAGGTGGAGGATTTTGTCCTACAAACCAAACCACAGGTTGTGCATTTTGGATAGTCCGAGCATCCACAACTCCATCGTTGACGATATTCTTGTTTTTGTTCCAGAAGTTTGGTTTATCACTATTGAAGCGCGGGCGAGGACCATCTTTTGGTTCATTAAAGATTTTGATGAGTCCTTTCTTGATGAGTGCCCTTTCACATTTTATACCTTTGGTGATCATATCATTAAAAGAATATGTGTCTTTGACATCCAAGTGAAATTCCATTTCTTCGTTTAAGTTGGAAATGAAAATTTCCACTAGTTCTCATTCAGGTAACTAAAGAGAACGTCTGCTAGACATTTGGCGCCATCGTTGCAGGAATACTGAGAATAATTCACCTGGTTTTTGTTTGGTGTTGCATAGATCAGCCATGGTGATGTCACGTTCAATATTATAAGAGTAATGAGATAGGAACTTCTGGATGAGTTCCTCAAATGTTCTAATGCCACCTGGTAGTCGGGAAAACCATGATGTGGTTGTTCCTCACAAGCTTTGGGGAAAAAGGCGCATTAGGTATGTGTCTTCATATGCCACTTCAAGACAAGCGGAATGAAATTCTCGGACATGATCACGGGGATCTCCCTTTCCTCTATATTTTTCGAATTTTGGTGTTTCAAACCCACGTGGAAAGGGTGGCATATAAAGATTCCTATCAAACGGATAGGGACAGATGTCGTTAAGTGAGAATTGATTGGTCTTAACACCACTATGAAGTTGTTGGGCAAGATTCTCGACTTGTTGCCACAACATCTCCATTTCATTTGGAGGAGGAGGTGGTGGGTTACCTCGAGGAATGTTATATCTGATGTGATTTCTACCTCTTTCCTCCTCATGGCGACTTTGTCTTTCTGATGCTTCTCTTAATTGGGCAAGATCAAAGTCAGAGGGGAGTTTTTCTCCTTCTTGAGCGAGTCTTAAGAAGTGAGCATCCGCATTGCTCCTGAGTATTTCATCAAAAAGTCTGTTAAAGAGAGGGTTATGCTGAGCCCTTTCTATTGTTGAAGGGGTGGGAGTACTTGGGTTTTCATCATTTATATTTCCTCCAAGTGCTTCTTGAAATTCATTGAGATTTTCATCTTCTTCTTCCTCAATTTCTATTTCTCGTTGCCTTGATCGTGATCGGGTTTGAGCCATTTTGTTTGCAAGTTTTTTTTGAAGTTGATCAAAGATGATGATGAGTTGTTTGATGAAATGAAAGATTGATGGTTGGTGATTTGTGTTGTATGTGGATCTCTAGCACTTTAAGGTAGATGTAACCGAAATTCCTTCTTTGAATTGCTTGTTTGTTTTGATAAGATTTGATGTGATAAGGTGTAGAGAAATCTGAGATGTGTTACAGATTGGACTACCTAGCAATGAGAGGATTCACTCATGAACTAGTTTTAACCTGCGTAGATGTGTCTCTTAGGATGAGCTTATCCTAGATGTAGAAACAATCTAAAAAGTGATGTGATGTGTTTGATTTCAAGCAATATCTAAAAAGGAATCTTGGGACAAGAACCTCTTAATGTTTTGAGAGTTTTGGGATGGATTGATGATGAAGTGATGATGTATGAATAAGATGCTGGATGTTTTGCTTTTCAACTTTCAATAAAAACTTTGTGTCACAAATGGGACAAACTCTTCTTCTTCCCTTTCAGGCGTTGGTGGCACTTCTCGAGCTGTGTTGTAGGTGATACAGATGTTTGGGAAGAAATTGGGATTAATCTTTCCTCCTTGATTTTTGTGATAACTCAGAGCTCTATATTGCATAAAAGCTCTATGGTTCAATGATTCTGAATCAAACTCGTTTGTTTTACCTTGAAGGTATAGACGCATGCGATGTAGAAAGACTCTATGGGAGACAAAGATTTGTCGATTGATATAGAAGAATTTCCTCCTTTTGATTAAAGCCTTTGAGCTCAATTGTCTTCTTTTCAAGTTGAAATTTTGATGACGCTTCTTCTTTTGCAAGATGTGAAGAATGGTCATAAAATTTTTGACTCTTTTGTTGTTTGTAGCTTGTTTTTGATGTTTTTGGTTGTGTTGACAGATGTTGGATGAATACTTTGTTTTTGAAAGTGATTTTCTGATTTTTCTTTGACAAGAAAACAAAGCAAGCACACAAACACAAGATTGTAGCCTCAAAGGCACAAATGAGTATGGGTCTAGATCAACCCAATCCTTGGACTTGTATATGACCCCTTTTTTTAGATGTATTTTAAGATGTATTTCCAAAGCCTGAAGTCGGCTCAATTTGCACTAGGTCTGTAAAATGAATACACTTCAAAAACTCTTTATCCCTAAGGTCAAATGGCCAGTTGTGATAAATTTAGCCCACATCTTGATATTTCTTCGACTTTGGTACTACATACCTTATGAATCCTGTCGTGGCAGGTAAGGATGTGATATACTAAGTCTTGCACGAGCATAACAAATAGATGATCCCTATGATGGGGGAGTCACCACTTTTATCAAGCCACAAGTGACTTTTCAAAAAGCTATGTTTCTACTCAAGGAAATATGTATGGTGAGTATCTTGGGAGCAAAACCATCTATGCTCTTGCACTAAATTATATCTCAAATATCCTCAATCAATAGAACAGGTGGGCTACTACTTAAAGGTGTTTAGTCATGTTCGATGTTTTTGGACATAAGTTCATTCTGCAGTGACTCACTTAAGAGCCTTGTAACTGGTGGTGGGGCCCATTTGTCCTTTCGGCCAGTTACACTATAGGAACAGCTATACCTAAGGCTACAGCTTTCGCTCTCACCTGATTTCTATAGCGGCTCGAAGGATTTACCGCTCGTGGTCGTTCCCAAGAGTATCGATCCCTTGGCAGGCCTCTCTTAAAAAGATAAAATTTTGAGTGTTACTAACACTTTTCTCTTCCACCTAGGACCACGAGAGCCAAGGGAGAGGATAGTGTGTGTTAGAAGTAGGACCACTCAACTGACCTTTGTGCACAAGCGTGCCAAACACGAAATTCACTTGTTCTTTTTAATCCATCATTGCAAATGTGATCTAACTATTTGGAGATGTTGCTCCAACAACCATGGTGTTCTTTTTAACTTCAAAAGAAATGTGTTTTGTAATCTAGAATTCAAAAATCCTGGTCAACTTAATGGAAAACACGTTTGCTTTGAAGTAAAAAAAAATCGTTTTTGCAAAAAAAAATCAAAACAAGTGGTTTGTAAGTTTTTAAATGCACCAAAATTTGAAGTGTGGCATGTGATTTTTAGATTTGATGCAAGAAAAGAACTTTGTTTGGTTGATTTTAAACACCAAAAATAAAGATGAGTCCTAACTAGAAATTTTTTTTTGTGTGTTTTTCAGGTTCTTTTTAAGCACTAAATAACAAATTTGTGATTTTTATGGTGAGTTGTTAACCTGCATGAACAAAAACACATTAGTAAAAATCGGTGTTCAAGGGGGGCTTCCACAAGCCTAAGATACTCAATTTTTCGGTTACAAGGCGACTTGGACAACACTCTGTCGCAATAGCGCTAGTCTGTGTTTTTACAAAAGCGCTAATTTATACAATAGCACTAGTCTGCGTTGAACAGAAGCGCTAATTTAAACAGTAGCGCTGAAAGAACAGAAGTTACAGAAAGATAGAAGCGCTAGAATGTTTCCAATAGCGCTAGAATAACAACAGAAGCACTAAAAAGATCTCAACAGCGCCGAAACTTTTACAATAGAGCTATTGTAAAAACAATAGCGCTAAAAGAAAAATTGTCGGTAGCGCTGAAACGTGTTCAATAGCGCCGAAGCGTGACCTGTGTGGCACTTTCAACAATCAAACATGTTAGTTGGGTTAAAAAAAATTGTTTTTTTTAGGTGTTCGATTCACGTCGGGTTCACCAAATGATGCCCTCCTAAATGGCACAAGGTTAGTCTATGATCAAAGAACACAAAACACACAAAACATTAGTGTCAATCAATCTAAAACTAAACTATGAAGGCATACCAAAAGAGACACAAAAGACATGCTAATTTATCTAATAAACAAAACACAGATTATGAGGCATCTCCAACTGCCTCTTAGCATGGCTTTAGCTTCTTCTCCCTTGTTCCTCTCCTCTCCGAGTTCCAAAATAGTGTAGCTCTCAGCAGCTTTTTGCACTATGGATGCTTATGGAGGATTGAGATTGTAGTATAGCTCTAAATGTGGAATGAAAAGCTAATACTAATCTATTGATGCTAAACTGATATATTTTAACCAAAATAACAAGATATTAGATGATTATGCTAAGAATGCTCTCTAAAATGTCTATAGCTTAGATGCATACAAGTTTTCAGGATCTAGATTATGAAGGAATGGACTCTATTTATAGGAAAAATGGAGCAATGGATGGCCAGGATTGAAAGGTTTAATCAAGGGTCAAGCTTGAAAGTTGGGGATCCATGTGCACAATTGGCACCAATAAAATAGTGACAAGTGTCAACACAGGATTGGGTTGAGAGAAGAGGTTGGAGGCATTAAAGGCCTGAGAAGACCTCATGGTTATCTAAAGGCTAAGGGTCAAGTCTAAATTAGGATTACCCACTGGATTAGGAGTTAATGCAAGGATAAACCTTTGTGCAAATGATTAAGAGATAATCATGGTCAAAGCATTAAAGGCTTGATGAGACCCTTGGGTTGGGTAGAGGTTGAGTCAAAACAAATGTTTTAACCATGTAGGAGGGTTTGGGTTAACCATTAATGGTTATTGGAGACTTTGTGGATTAAGTGGTTGAAAGTTGGGAGCCTTTAATGGCTATCAAAGACTTTGAGGATTTAAGTGGTTGAAGGTTGGAAGCCTTTAATGGTTATCAAAGACTTTGAGGATTTTGAGAAGTGACTTCCCTTTGCTTAGGAATGTGACAATATTTAGGGGATGGATTAGACTAATTAGGAAAGGGTTAGAAGAATCTAGAAGGGGATTAGATTTTGCAAGTGGATTTGGTGGGTGAGGGAAAATAGGATTTTATTTAAAATAAAAATTCATTTATTTCAAAATGTGTGCAAGTTGCATTTGTAGGAAAATGCAAGTGGGGGGGGATAATGATTTAAATAAATGTTTTATTTAATTAATTTAAAAGAGGAATAGGGGGATTTAATTAAATAAATAGATTTTATTTATTTAATTGATTGTGAATTTGATTTAATGAATTAATTAAAATAAATTGAATAATTTATTTAATTAATAGAAGAATGTTTGGGGATGAATTAATTAAATATTAATTTAATTAACTGATGGCTAGTGGATTTTTAATCAAATAAATACGAAATATTCATTTAATTAAAATGGACAGATTTGTGTGACTACAGATAGGTTTTGTCCTTGGTATGTCTATATTAGATGGAGTAATTATTGCACAATAATTTATTCACTCTATCCAAAGGAATCTAGAACCTAGTATGCTGATTACATTAGATATCAAAAAAGCCTATGACAAAGTGGATTTGAGGTTTCTATGCAAAAGCATGGAAGCCTTTGGCTTCTCTAGACAATATATTAATCTAGTTTTCAATTGTTTATCCAATCCTAAATATTCTATACTGATCAACGATACTCCAGAGGGATACTTTGACACCTCGAGGGGATTGAGACAAGGGGATCCCTTATACCCCTTTCTATTTATTATAATGGAAGAAGTAGTTAGAAGGGCGGTTAATAATGCACACCTACAAGGAAAGATTAAAGGAATCAAAGTAAAATAGGGGATAGATCATATAACCCATCAACAGTGTATAGATGACACAATGCTATTTGGAGTTGGAAATAACATCAAAGTAAAGAATTTAGGACAATACTAAAAAAATACTCTAAAGCCTCGGGACAAGTAGTCAATGCAAACAAATCATAAACATATTTAATGAACACCAAGGGCAGGATTGAGGAAGAAATATGTCAAATTCTAGGATATAAGAAAGGTAAATTTCCTTGTAAATACTTAGGGCTTCCACTGGATAAAGGAAGTAGGGTTAATAAACACTGAGACCCTATCCTAACAAAAATAGATCACAAAGTGGACTCTTGGAAAGGGAAGTGGCTATCAAATGCGAGAAGAGACACTATGCTAAATAGTCCTCTCTGCAATGCCCACATATCAAATGTCATGTGTACCACTAACTCAAGGTGGCAAATAAAAGTTGGATAAGAAAATGAGATGTTTATTGGCAAGGAATATCAGAGAATAGGAAACTAGCATTAATGAGATGGGATAGTGTATGCAAACCAGTAGATGTAAGGGGAATAGGTCTGAAAAACCTAATTTGGCAGAGTAAGGCCTTAGGGGTAAAATTAGTATGGAAAATGTACAAAGAATCTGAAGGAAAGTGGGTTAAGATTTTGCAAAAAAAATATTTGCTTGGCTCAGATCCAAGCAACATATTCAAGAATCTGAACCCCCCAAGGGGTTCTAGGGTGTGGAACTTTATTCTAGATAGTAGGGAACTAATCTTAGATAAAATAACTTGGGATATTGCAAATGGCAATAAAGTTCTTTTCTGGAGTGATTTTTGGGGGTGGGTATACAACACTAGATAATGTTCCCATTAGCCCTAGAATAAAGGAGATTTTGAGTAATCTTTGGGGTGTTTACTTAAAGGACTATATTGAGATCCCTAGAAGGGAGCCTATCCTGGGTTGGAAATGGAAGGAATTGGATCAAGTTCCTCTATTTAAGGTAGAAAAAAGAGAACTCAAGAACATCTTATTAGAAAGACATATCACAATTAAGAAAGGGGAAAAATTAGTTTGGGTTGGGTCCAATTCAGGATACTATAAAGTTAAAGAGGGATACACGCAATTCATTAAATCCCAACAATGGGAAAAGACAAATATACCCATTCATTTATGTTGGGATAAAGTATGCTTACCTAAAGAAGGAGTGTTTTTGTGGGCAACATTACAAAAAAGAATATTGACAGTAGATTATTTTAGGAAAATTGGTTTTGAAGGCCCCTCTAGATGCATACTTTGTGAAGCAAATGAGGAAACAACAAACCATCTCTTAATGAGTTGTTCTTACACATCAGAATGTTGGGAATGGCTATGTAAGAAATCACACTAGAAAATAGCCTTATCCAATGATCTAATGATCAATATGAAGAGTTGGCTAGTGTTGTGCAAAAACAATCCGTATAAGATTATTTGGAAACTAGTGCCATCCATCTTGGTTTGGTAGGTCTGGAAAGAAAGGAATATGAGGATTTTCCAAGGAATGAAAATAGAACCAAATAACCTTTGCAATAAGATAGAAGTAGCAATTGTAGAGACCACCAATAATAGAATTAGGAATGGAAATCTAAAGGACTATACCTTTTCAACATGGGATAGTAAAATTAGGAAAGCTTGGTATGGATTAATTATACCTCCCCATTATGGGAAAGGAGGAAAAGAGAGAAAACAAGTAAGGGAAAAATGTCAGTGGTCAATGTTGGGACCTCAAAAATTTGGCTAAATTTTGAGGCCCCATGTAAATTTAGCATATAAATAAATGTCTTGGCATCCCACTTATAATAAGAGCATGAAAGTAGTGCATGCATTACTTGGGACTCGACAAGATAGATTGTTCATCTTTGTTGAGTGTCGAGTAAATCCTTGTTTTAAGCTTGATTGAGGTGTCCGCAAAGGTGATTAGTGGTTGGTGTGCTAATTGCTTGTAAGTGGATCCCTCAGGACTCAGCCAGATTGACTTCTTGTGCTCGTTGAGTCCCAAGTTTAGTCTAGAGTGGCATGAGTGGTGTTCACCTTTTTGAGCTCAGAGCTCAGTGGAGGGAAAATAGCATCTCACTGAGTCTCGAGTTTATGTTGCTTGGGATTTGTATTTTGATGATTATTATGGGAATCATCTCGTTTGACCCAAAAAGCGACAAAAATGATAAGGAAGGGGTTGAAATAAAGGACATGCCAAACTAGTGCACATGATGTGATCGCAGGATTTGGACAGTCGATGTGGATCCACATTGCCTATTATGCTCAAAAAATGCCAGCATAATTGATGTGTATCTACTTAGTCGGACACAGGTGTCAAGAGGGATGTTTTCTAACTTTTCACACAAGTTTGAAGATAAAAAGTTGAACGGATTGATTTTTATGATCAGGTCATGTGTGTGAACTGCTCGAACAAAGGCGGCAAAAATGCTAATAAATATAGAGATAGTGTGAGGAATTACTGGAAACTAATTAGTAACTTTTAAGAGGCTATGATATGGAATGAAACAATGTTGCAGATATGTTGAGGCCCTATAAAGTATGGATTAAGTTGCAAAAGCAATGTCAAAGTCCTGAGGTGGAATATGAGGGAATCCTTTTGTATAACCAAGGGGGCTTTGAAAGGTGTGCTATTCTGCCAGAGAGGAACAAGAAGTTCAAGGAGCACATGATGCAGGAATGTTATGTAGTGTGCAAATATTTTGATCCTCCTGGGTAGCCAATTTTCCCTTTGGAAGCATAGAACTGTGGATACAGCGAAGAGTGCAAACTTTAGTGAAATGGGTTGGTAGTGCTGCAAACCCACATGTACAAAACTGTCAATGTTCTCCCCTGTAGGATGAGTAATGGGAATTGCTCATTCTGATGTTTCCTACATCAATAACCACCCATGGTCAGTGGTAGTTTGGTTAACAAGATAGTTATTTCATGCAAATGCCTTCTGATATGGGCATAAAGGATTCCATGTGTGATCATTTTGGCGATTACACTTCAGGACAAGATGGATGCAACTAGTTCTATTAGGTCATGATTTGGAAGAAGGGATAATTAGGTAAAAACAAATTGGACACATGTATACAACTTCAAGCTTATTGCATTCCTTACTATTATAAAATGAATTCCAGGGCTGTTAGTAGGGGTTTTGAATTTTTGTATTGTCTCGGGCATGTAAATAGGAAGTGTTTTGATCTAAGTCATAAATTAAGTTTCATGATGTAATTTTCTGATTTTAACAAATGCCAATTAGTTTGTGTAGTCATGAAATTTTGTCATGAAATTATCTCCATATTGTACTTTAAGATTTCATATGAATCTCAATATCAAGGATATGCAAATTTATCATTATAGATTTCATGTAATTGTGTAAAATGTGTATGGGTTTCTTTCAAGGAAAGAACTAAATTTTGTATGCATGCTATTATGAGTTGAGTAGTATCATAAGGATCTATGAGTATAATTCTAGGGCAATAAGAGTAGATTCATTAATGTTAGGAATTAACACATTGAATCTACTAGTTTGAATCATTTTTCTATTAAGAGGTTTATTGCAAATTGTATGTCTAGTTTCATGGCCCATGGATAAGCATTGGTCTATTTAGGAGTAATGTAATGTTAGATACCATTTATATTTAAAATCATCTTTTTTTAACACTTTTCTTTCTTATAAGTTATTCTAAGTTATTTATTCTTAGATTTTCTCAAAGAAAAAGCGAGTGGGATTAAGCTTGAACCTGAAGTGATGCATAAAATGTTCTTATGAATCTAAGAATAATCCATCTTCCATAATCCTGTGGGTTGTTGTTAAAAATTTATTATCAATGCAAGCCTAGAATTAGGATTACCCTCCTGAGTATGATGGAGCTCGAAGTGAAGAAGGCTTAGCAAAGCCTTGTCTCTGTTGTATTTTCTTGTCTTTAGTTTGTCTGTAATGCAAATTATGTACTCTAGGTTTTCAATACCACATCCTAGAAGCTTTGTCTTTCTCTAGGACTAGAGGTAGCAAGAAAAATAACCAATAGTCAAAACCAGATTATGAATGGTGTATATGGTGAAAATAGATACAACAATGTTGAAAGACTAAATGAATTCAACCACAAAACCCTAGCCTAACAACAACAATGATCCACCATAACATATGAAGATTACCTAAGACAATGCAAATCAAATGAAATCACAAAGATTATACCATCACATGTCCAATAGGGTTTGGATCTCCATTCTTCCTATCTCCATTGATCTTGCTTGATATATTTGCTCTCAGATTTTATGTGTGCAAAAGAGCTCAACAAAGAACATAATGTGGTTGCAAGTAGGATCTTATATGAAAAGCGTAGTGTAGTCAAATGCATAAATTGATTAGCCAGTTAGGGTTTGATAATGAAGGAAGCATCTCCTTATATAGAAGACACTATATGAAATGGAGGGATAAGATTGAGAGGTGTAAGAAGAGGTCGGCTATGATTAGAGGGTAGGTAGAGAAAATAATAAAATAATGAGAGGGGTAGGTAATGTATGAATT
This sequence comes from Cryptomeria japonica, assembly GCF_030272615.1. NCBI lineage: Eukaryota > Viridiplantae > Streptophyta > Pinopsida > Cupressales > Cupressaceae > Cryptomeria > Cryptomeria japonica. Next base: position 19,410,576 of record NC_081408.1, on the reverse strand, counting down.
AAGAGATGAATGACATGTGTCATATGTGGAAAAGTCTAATGAATTAATTAAATAAATAAAGATTTATTTAATTGATAGAGGAAGTAGGATCAATTAAATAAATAAAATATTTATTTAATTTAGGAAAAGGATAATTTAAATAAATAAATGTATTTATTTAAATGAGAAAAGGCTTAGAAGAGGATTAATGAATTTATTAAATAAATAAAAATTTATTTAATTAATAGATGAATTAGGCTTAGATAATTAAATAAATAAAATATTTATTTAATTAGACATGACAATTTTAGGTGTCTACATTTTGCCCCTCTTTGAGACAATGTGGCTTGTCGCGTTGTTTCAAAGAAGATAAGATGAACTGATACAAAGTTGCCCCAAGATGGGAATGATATGCCCCCTCGAGAGATTGGATGAAAATGTCTAAAAAGGTTGCAGACAATCTCTCGATAAGAAAGAATGGCTAGAATGGATTGACCAGATAGGATAGAGTGACAGAGTCACTGGATAATGAAGACTGACTCGGGAGACGAGGGCTAGGGCTAAGGTAGTCTATAAAATAGACCACGAGAGGAAAATATCCTCATTGTCATCCACACATCCAAGAAATCAGAGTGTAGAGTGAGATAGAGCAGCAACAGTCAGCAATGATGGCATTGGTTCACATATTCGATCGTGTTCGCCGATATCAAAGGCCAGCAGATGCAGGAGAGCCCGTAAGTACCGTAAAACCTCTTTGTACTTTGTAGCAATAAATACTATCATTAATGCATGTCAAGTAGTGCAATAAATGTGCTTTAGGATAATGTCAAAAAATTGTCAAAAACATGGAGGCGCGTCTGCGTAGGTGCCAGTCGCGTCTAAGTTGGCTAGGGGCATCTATGCCGGCAAAGGCATCTGTGTAGGATGCACGTTTGTGCTATGCAAGCACGTTTGTATCTTTCAAGCGCATCTATGCAGAGCATAGACACATCTATGTCTTGTAGGTGCATCTATGTAGAGAAGATGCATTTGTGCAATATGTAAGCGCGTTTATGAAATGAAAGCGCGTTTATGTCTTCAAGGTCAAATCGGCAGTTCTGTGATGAACATACACTATCGATTGAATATGTTGCTAAGAGGATTCACTCTAGCAGGTCCTCTAAGGAATATGTAGGATAGGTCGAGGCACTTTGTGATGAACAGTGAGTACCAAGACAGAGTACTTTGTGATGAACAGTGAGTACTAATATGAGCAGCACTTTGTGATGAACAGTGAGTGCAAATGTGAGTAGCACTTTGTGATGAACAGGGATTACCACTAGGATAGAAGCAACACTTTGTGATGAACAGTGAGTGTCACTAGGATAGAAGAAACACTTTGTGATGAATAGTGAGTGTCACTAGGATAGAAGCAACAATTTGTGATGAACAGTGAGTGTCACTAGTATAGAAGCAACACTTTGTGATGAACAGTGAGTGTCACTATAACTGACATGATTGATTTGCATTTTGCAGGAGTACTTGCCTATGCTGGAGTCATGGGAGAGATTCTCATCGACTTAGAGATTGCGAGTTGAGCTGACAGTTGATGAGAGAGCTGCTATTGATGCTATGGGCTTACACCATATTTTGTATGTGCCCGAGTTTCGGGCGAACATGGGTTTGCTAACTGCATTAGCTGAGAGGTGGCACTCTGAGACGTGCACTTTCCATTTGCCAATGGGTGAGATGATAGTCACCTTGGAGGATGTATATAGGATTTTGAGGATACCGATCGACGGGGAGTTGATTCCTTATGATCGAGAGGGAGATAGGGATGCCCTGAGACGAGTGTTTCAGGATCCTGGACTAGAGATGAGAGCTGGACATGTGGCATGGGATACCATGACACAGACAGGACTAGCACTACCAGCAATGCTAGGAGGAGTGATTAGTGGGTTCGTGTGTCCAGACAGGGTGACACGAGGATTGGCTATGGGTTGGGGGAGCACCTTGGAGACACTGGTTACACAACACACCAGATATCCCTGGGGACCGTGTGTGTTGGCACACTTGTATTATGAGTTGCATCAGTTTGTTTATCATGGATCCGTGGGATTAGGCTGCGGAGTTACATTGCTGCAGGTATGGGCCTATAAGCATCTGTCGGTGACATAGTCGATACATTTCAAAGGCAGGGGTCATGGATGCAGTTTTGTACATTTGTATGATATGATCACCTCACAACCATGGATTGGCAGGTTGGACTACTGGCGTCGAGTCTTGGATGACATCGACAATGTGATATGGAGGTCATACCTTGGGTGCGAGCAGTGGGAGGAGGACGCAGTAGAGTTACCATACACCTTTCGGAGCTGATATCTGATTGGGCGGATGCCCTATGTATTGGAGAGGCAGCTAGTAGACAGAGTGGGTAGACAGTTTGGCAAGATTCAGCAGATGCCATGGGGTTTTGGGATGGCACACTTTGGGCCGTTGTTGTCATATGATCAAGCTATGATGCAGCTAGTGGAGATGGTTCCCTTGTCGTGGGATATGTGGCCGGATATTGAGGATGTAGGCATGGATGCAGAGTATACGGCGTATTGGGATGAGAATCCCTTTCCACGACTGACAGACCCAAGGGAGGCGGTAGATGGAGATGGTGGGGGGATGGAGATGATGATGGAGATGGTGGGGGGAGAGGCCGACAGAGGAGGTGGGGTGCTATTGGAGAGAGGAGGGCGGTTCCACGGAGAGAGGGTGTGGAGGAGAGACAGGCTCAGGTGGTGAGAGGTCACGGTGGATTGTCACTATAGGTGCCAACAACACAAGGTCCTAGATAGGTGCAGGGACAGGGGTAGAGGCAAGTATAGGCACCAGTACAGGTGGAGCCATAGGTAGAGGCATAGGGGGGCGAGCAGGAGGAGGATGAGCTGCTTGAGCTACGGGAGATCTGTCAGAGATAGGCAGATGAGATTCGGGACTTGGAGAGGGAGACAACTAGGCTTAGGAGGTGACTGAGGGAGATAGAGCATGAGCGGGATCAGCCTATCCAGTACTATACTAAGGCTGAGGTAGCGCTGAGGGCTGGGAGGTAGGCGATAGAGGATACAGGGGTTGGATATGCCTATGTTCTACGGGAAGGGGAGGAGATAGGTTACTGGCGAGACCTATATTATATGGCAGTGCCACCAGAGCAGCGGGCGAGGAGCTTCCGCAGACCATCGCGGATAACGATAGCTATGGGAGGGAGCCAGAGGAGACAGGCGTCGAGCGGTGGGGTTATGGGTCCTCCGCCACCACCAGATAGAGGGGACAGGAGGGATAATCCTGGGGTAGGTCCTTCTAGGGCTTAGACTCTATTGAGGCCAAGCAGCTCTGAGGGAGGGATTTCATCATAGCCGTAGAGGGCTCCCTATGTATCAGTGTGTTGTACCATTTTGTATTATGATGTAGACACCTTCGGGTGATTGTAGCCATATGATTTTGACATCATTTTATCATGACACTTTATATATATATATGAGATGATTCACCTTTGCGGCAGCTATATGCATGTGTACCTATGTGATGAGATGTTTCATTATGTATGTTTCTATGTGATGGATTATGATATGGGTGCAAATATGTATATGAGGAAATGCAATATTTTTGTTCTTTTATGTTTTATATGTTATGCCAATGCAAATGTGAATGTATGAAATGTAGATGAATATGATAATGTAAATGATTATTTGTATAATGAGAATATAAAATGTGCTAATATGTGTTGTGTGCATGATGTGATACAATTGTGATATCTATATGTATGTGTGAAATGCTTATATGTGGTAATGCAGGTGAAAACTACATGAAATGCAAATGTTTTTGGTGTGTCATTATACTCAGTCATGTGATAGCAGGCTACATGAACTTAGGAAGGATGATGGAAGTCAATCAAGAAAGGGGGATGAAAGATAGAAGATATGAAAATGAAAGAGGTTCTTGTGTATTGTCATCATTGAGCTTATTATGGCAAGTAGGTTATGACAATCGAGGCATATGTTCAACCCAGAAAGTCATTATACCTGTTTGCATGGAGATAAGACAGTCACAAACAAGGAATGCCCCAGTTCACACTAGACTCTTAGTGTCCTCATATCCTTGGACAAGTTGTAGCATTACTAAGAGACAATCCACAGACATCAAAAGAAAAATAGGTGACGATACCCCATCCTCACCTTTCTAGTCAAAGACATCCTGGAGATTAAATCTCTAGTCAGAGACATCCTGGAAAAGCTAAAAGACATGTCACTAGAAGATAAAATCAAAAGAAAACCAAGACTTGACACCAACATCCATTGTAGTCCTCAAGTTTAGTGTCTCTTGTCACTTGTATAAGTCTATTTGATTGTGGTCACAATGTTTTCTTTCACAAAAAGGATAGATAGCACTAAACCATAATGTTGTCTAAGTCTGTTGAATGATTTGATTTGTTGAAGCCCATTGTTACTATTGTGTCTCATCTGAAACTGACGGAATCCATGAAACTGATACTTTATTGTGGAGAAGATGGAACTTTATTGCGGATTGGCGATGCAAATGCTGCTTTATTGCAGATTGTGCGCAGATAGACTGAAGAAAAGTGGAAGAAACTATACTCCTCGAAACATGTGATGTTCTTAGTTCCACACCCATCACTAGACATAGGATTTGCCTTAGCCGCAGATAGGAGCTGATTTATTATGAATGGAAAGAGGTGGAAAAAAAGGGGGGTATTATGAATGGCTAACCAATCTTGGGTAGATCAATAACAAGCCATGATGGGAATGTGTATGTTTATTATGGATGGATAGGTTGTGAATGTGTGCAAAGTGAAGGGATGAAATGGAATCCTGAAGGAGGGAGGAGAAATGTCTCTACACATGGCGTCGGTGACCTGGTTTTCACCATGGTACTTGCCCAAGGTGCCACCGAAGTGGTTTTCACTGTTGGACAAAATGTTTTTTCTATTTTTAAATTTATTTATTTTTGTGTCACAAAGCGCCTGTTTGCCAGGTTTTCACCAAGTAACGATTTTTTATGTTTTATGATTTTTTTGTATTTTTGAATTAGGATACTTTGAAGAGCTATGTGTAAAACCTGCGAAGGTGCATGTTGTTGATAGGATCCTCTAAATGTTCACCCTCTGTGGTTGAGAGCTGATATGCCCCAGATTCATAGGCTGCTGTAATGATGTAAGGACCAAGCCAGTTTGGTTCGAACTTGCCCTTCTTCTCTCTATCTTGCCGATTTTTGGGGTTTTCTCTAAGAACCAAATCACCTACCTCAAATGTGTGAGGCTTGACTTTGTGATTGTAGCTACGACTCATTCGTTGTTGATAAGCCTTGAGATGATTAAAAGCAGTTTGTCTTCGTTCATCCAATAGTTCAAGTTCTTGTAAGCGAGAGACCCTATAGTCTTCATCACTGATAATGTTTTGCAAAAAGACTCGTAAAGAGGGTAGCTTGACCTCAATAGGAAAGATAGCTTTAGCGTCGTAGACAAGTGAATAGGGTGTAGCTCTTGTAGGTGTGCGGACACTTGTGTGGTAAGCCCAAAGTGCAGGATTAAGTTGGATATGCCAATTACGGCCAGTGTCATTGACTGTCTTTTTTAAGATTTTAAGGATTGTTTTATTAGATGTCTCAGCTTGACCATTACCTTGGGGGTAATATGGTGTGGAGAAACAATGGGAAATATGGAAGCGATCACAGAGTTCATGAACATCCTGATTTTTGAAGGGACGCCCGTTATCGGTGATAATGGAAACAAGAATACCGTATCGACAAATGATATAGTTGAGAATGAATGTAGCAATTTGTTTTCCAGTGACTTGCATGAGAGGCATGACTTCGATCCATTTTGTGAAATACTCTATGGTAGTAATAATGAATTTATGACCGTTGGAGGATGGAGGGTGAATCTTGTCTATGAGATTGAGTCCCCACTGACAAAAGGGCCAAGGAGTCGTAATTGGTTGAAGTTCTTGTGCTGGTGCATGAATGAGGTCTCCATGAAGTTGACACTGCTTACATTTCTTGACAAACTGATATGAGTCTTTTTCCATATTGGGCCAGTAATATCCAGTCCTGAGGAGTTTCTTGGCTAAGGTAGGACCACTTGAATGTGGACCACATATCCCTTCATGTACTTCACGTAATGCAATCTGAGCTTTGTCTCTTTCTAAACATCTAAGAAGAGTGCCATCTAGACCTTGACGATATAGGATATCGGCTAAAATGACATATCAAGAAGATTGGCGAATGAAAGTGCGACATTGGTTATTGGATACGTCAGGAGGAAGGATATTATTACAAAGGTATGTGAAAATGGAACCATATAACTGGGACTCAGGACCGACAACACATATTATCTCAGTAGGAGTGATTTCATATGAAGGAACCAAAAGGTTATCCACCAAGAACTCATAGTGGGTCTCATTCGGAGGTAGATTGATCAGTGAAGCAATTGTAGCCATGGCATTTGTGGCTCGATTCTGCTCTCTTGGTATTTGCTCAAAGTCTATCTTTGTGAAATGTTGTTTCAAGTCATCCACCATTCTTTTGTAAGGCATTAATTTCTCATCCTTTGTTTGGTAATCATCAGTTGTTTGACAAATTACAAGTTGAGAGTCCCCAAAAACACAAAGTTCCTGGATCTTCCACTGAACTGCAATCCGTAATCCTGTTGTTAATGCCTCATATTCTGCTATATTATTAGTGCAGGGAAATGATAATCTATATGATTTTGGTATAGAATCCCCTTGAGGAGTTATGAAGAGGATACCAGCTCCTACCCCATGCTGTGCTGTGTGTATGAGCCGTCAAAGTATAATTGCCATGGTTTTGCATGTGACACTGTTAAAATGGATTCATCTGGAAATTCTCAAATTAGAGGAACATCATCTATCATGGGGGCATCTACTAACTGATCTATGATAGCTTGTCCTTTTATCACTTTTCTGTCCACATACTTGATGTCAAATTCACTCAGGATCATTACCCATTTGGCTAGTCGCCCAGTAAGTGTTGCTTTATTGAGAAGGTATTTCAATGGGTCGATCCTTTCAACCAACTTAGTCTTATGAGTTAGCATGTAATGTTGTAATTTCTACGAAGAAAAGACCATGGCGAGACATGCACACTCAATTAGTGTGTATTTTAGCTCATATCCCACCAATGTGTGACTGATATAGTATACTGCCTTTTCTTTGCCCTCAGTGACTTGTTGTGCTAAGAGTGCCCCCAATACTATTGAAGTAGCTGATATGTATAGTAATAAAGGCTGATCTGAAACTGGTGGCATCAAAATTGGTGGATTCAGAAGATAATCTTTGAGTATCAAGAAAGCCTGTTGACAGTTATCATCCCATTTGACTTTGACGTTTTTATGTAGCAAGTGCTGAAAGGGATTACATTTATCTGCAAGTTGTGCTATGAATCTTCGTATGGACTAGAGTCTCCCTTGCAAAGATCAAAGCTGACCGATGTTTCATGGTGGTTGCATCTCTAGGATGGCCTTGACTTTTGTTGGATCGGCTTCAATTCCTCTTTTTGACATAATGAATCCCAGGAGCTTCCCGAAGGTTACTCCAAAGACACATTTCTTGGGGTTTAATCTTACTTTATATTTTTCCAACCGATCAAAGATGACCGAAAGTATGTCCAAATGTGTATCTCTATCTATTGATTTACCCAAAAGGTCATCAACATAATCTTCCATAGTTACGTGCATGAGATTATGAAAGATAGTAGTCATGGCTCTTTGATATGTAGCGCTTGCATTTTTTAGCCCAAAGGGCATGACATTCCAACAGAAAGTTCCCCAAGGACAAGTGAATGTTGTTTTGTGCTGATCCTCGGATGCAATTTTTATTTGATTATAACTAGAGAATCCATCCATCAAAGATAACATTGCATGACCTATTGTGAGATCGACGATCAAGTCAATATTTGGTAATGGAAAATCATCCTTAGGACAAGCTTTGTTGATGTCTCTGAAATCTGTACATATTCTGATGCTACGATCTGGTTTACTGAAAGGCACTAAGTTGGAGATCCATTCAAGATAATCAATTGGGCGTATGAATCCAACATCCAATAATTTCTCAAGTTCTACTTTGACTAGTAATGCCACTTGTGGATGCATCTTTCTTAATTTCTGTTTCACTGGTTTTGCCCCCGATTTAACTGTCAAATGGTGCATTACCAAATCCGGATCCAATCCAGGCATATCAGCGTATGACCATGCAAAGTTGATTTGTCATTCCATGAAGAAACTTATGAATTTTGACTTTTCTGAGTCTATCAAAGATTGAGCCAGGAATATGTTGTGTGGAACTTCTTCGGTGCCAATGTTTGTTTTGATAGTCTCCTCTACCAACATGGATGACTTTTCCTCATATGATGCTAGGAGAATGTCAATCCTTCCATCTTCGGGTGCCTTAGAGAGGTTTTCACCCTCAGATACATCCTTTCTTTTTACTTTTTTGGGGTCAGATAGCGCCACAGTGTGGTTTTCGCCATAAGACCCTTGGTTTGTTTTTATTTTTACATTTTTGCGACTAGAAGGCCCGACACCCTCACTGAAATATGCCACGCTATTGAGTTCTATAGTGTATCCCGCTTTATGATCCCTAGGGGGAAGATCATCTCGTATGCCAAGATATAAAAGCTTCATCATTTTGGAATGTGTCAAACTGTGCAGGTCCTTCATGGTCCCAATCAATAAGTTGGTGGTGAACAAGGGGAAGGCCTTTGATGTCTTCGAAGTTAGCGGGGTTAAGAGCAAAGATGCAGTTATATTCAGGTATGTCAAGGTAGTTATCAAGGTCATCATTAGCACTCTCCTCATCAGTCTCGATTGTGAACGAATCCAGATTATCATCACTAGTAGCGTATTCTGGGACAGGTGTTCTCAGTCTATGTGATTTCAACCTAGGACCTAGAGGTGAAGATTGTATGGGTTCCTCTAGGGTTGTTTCTTGACCAAATTTGAATTTCCTATTAAATTCCTCTTCTTCTATTGGTTCACTTGGTTCTTTGAATGTCTCAGTGAGCTCATAGTCACTAGAGGATTTGTCTGAACCTCATTCCCATTCATTGGAATCTATGGAATAGCGATTTTCTTGTTGAATTTTGGCAGCTTTGATTTGTAATGCTTCTTCTGTCTTTTGAGTGTGGACCTTGGAAGTCATGAAACCAAGTCCCTTCAAGTGTTCCTTTTTGAATGTCAAGTCAGGTTGTAAAGGTTCAATGATGCCTTCCTTTCTTAACCCAAGAGGGCTTTTGCCATCCTACCCAATTCTTTGTAGAATCTTGAACCCTTTACCATACTTCTCACATGGTATACTGATGTGATCTTGTGTATCATTTTCAATGTCTTTGTAGAGCATTTTGTATAAGTCTTCCTCTTCCAGTTCACCCCATCTTTGAAAGATCGTAGGGTCCCATTTGAGTATAATGATAGATACCTGCTTATTAGGTTGTGGTCTTCCATATTCTTTTGGTGAACTCATGACTTGTTGTAAGTACATGGTCTGATTCAAAGTGTATTCACCCATGCCCTTGTCCTGGAATTTTCCCTTAAGTTCACCTTGTTTTGATGTCAAAGGTTTTAATGACTTAGGATCAATGTATGCAAAAGAAGGAACAGCTTCACGATTACTGGGAATGATGGTCTCAGTTTTTGGTCTCAAGTTATTGCAATATATGAATGGATTAGGATCTCCATTAACTGTTATTTCAACTCCATTGTGAGGAAACTTGATGCATTGGTGATATGTAGATGGGACCGCCCTCATTTCATGAAAAGCGTAGTGTAGTTAAATGCATAAATTGATTAGCCAGTTAGGGTTTGATAATGAAGGAAGCATCTCCTTATATAGAAGACACTATATGAAGTGGAGGGATAAGATTGAGAGGTGTAAGAAGAGGTCGGCTATGATTAGAGGGTAGGTAGAGAAAATAATAAAATAATGAGAGGGGTAGGTAATGTATGAATTAAGAGATGAATGACATGTGTCATATGTGGAAAAGGCTAATGAATTAATTAAATAAATAAAGATTTATTTAATTAATAGAGGAAGTAGGATCAATTAAATAAATAAAATATTTATTTAATTTAGGAAAAGGATAATTTAAATAAATAAATGTATTTATTTAAATGAGAAAAGGCTTAGAAGAGGATAAATGAATTAATTAAATAAATAAAGATTTATTTAATTAATAGAGGAAGTAGGATCAATTAAATAAATAAAATATTTATTTAATTTAGGAAAAGGATAATTTAAATAAATAAATGTATTTATTTAAATGAGAAAAGGCTTAGAAGAGGATAAATGAATTAATTAAATAAATAAAGATTTATTTAATTAATAGATGAATTAGGCTTAGATAATTAAATAAATAAAATATTTATTTAATTAGACATGACAATTTTAGGTGTCTACAGATGTTATAAACTCAATTTCTATGGTGCATCCAAAGGAATCCCAGGAACAACTGGTATTGGATGCATCATCCATCATTAGGATGGGTCAATATGTGCAAAATTAGCCAAACCTATAGGAAAATAAACCAACATCATAGTAGAGATGGATGCCCTTATAGAAGGATTATTGTTGTGTAAGGATTTAGACATCAGTACATTGGCTATAGAAGGAGACTCTCAACTTATCATTAATGCTATCAGGACTAAAAACACCCCAAAATGGAGATTGAACTCCAAGATAGGTAGAGATATATTGTTATTAGATTTTTTTGAAAAATTACTATCAATCACATTTATAGAGAAGGCAATATAGAGGCAAACAGGCTTGCTAATTTGGGAGCAAATGAAACCTATATTGAGAAGATAGGCTATTTAGTTTAAGTATGCTAAGGTTGAGCAAGGAACCCCATTTTGGTAGTCCTTGGTATATCTTTTTTCACTTTATCTAGGCCTTTATCATAGGTAGTATATCAAGTATAATTGTTAAGTCGAATGTATATGCGAGGCGGGCCTAGTTTAACTAGGTAACATTCTAAGCCTATTAACTATCCACGTCAATATTTAGAGAGAGGTAAAGTGGGCCCAAGGAAGTATTGAGAATGATTTAGGCAAAATCATTATCTTGCAAGTAGATAACTACAACAACTTTTCTTTAATAGTTGGAGGTCTTACACATGTGTTAACTCATGTGGAACATCCTAGTGTAGTAATCGGTAATATTACTGATTTGCTTAGGCAAAATCTTCTAGA